>NC_054061.1:64263932-64436432 GCF_017639655.2 Falco naumanni | reverse complement strand
GGTGATTTTTGAGAGCACCAAGAACCCTGCTGTTGCAGAGCACTGGGGCAGCAGGAGGGGTCTGGTATTGATCTGGTGGACAGGCGTGTGCGCTTGTGTCCACACATACCTGCACCAGTCCTTTCTGGGATCAGAGCAGCACTGTGGAAGTGGCGGATTGCTAAGCCAGTAGCATTCTGTCAAGACAGAGGCATTTTGTCATAGGCTGTCCTTGGCAGCTCAGACTAAGGACAGGGTCTGAGTTTAGGAGTTGAAATCCCAGCTGATGAACAGGAGAACAGAGATCTTGGGAAGAAAGAAGGGTCTGTATATATCTCCCTGTCAGAGTGTCACTGGCTGACACCAATAAAAATTGGTAAGAACTACAACGTGCCAAGTTTTCTCCCTTAGCCTTGCCTGAGGGCTGGGGAGGGAACTGCCCACACTCACTTGGAGGGAAACTTTGGCGGGGGGCGGGGGGTGGTGTCTTTCTTCCAGTCAGGAACAAAATCTTCAGGATTTCGGTCACTGTCGTTATTTAACTTTGGGTGTTGCAGGAAAGACATTTTGGTGCAGCTACTTGCTCCACGCTAGTTCTGTGCTTGAAACTTAAAGCACTGTCATGCGTGTGGCATTTTTGATGAACTGGTACATGTAAAACTAGATGAAGAAACTTATAGCTAGTATCTTGGATTTTATTTGCTGGATAGGTCAAGTTTGAAGCTGCAGGGACTGAAGTTTATGCTTGATTTGATGCACATGAGTAAGCCAATTGAATTCAAAGTTCAGCATCTGTGCAAGACTTCGAGACTGGGGACTTGCTTTGTAAAGAGGAGGATGCTGCATTGCTAGGAATTAGAGAAGACTGCTTTTGTCTTATTCTGGTCTGAAAGAGAAACAGCTGCCACAGAAATCTTAGGATGTGACCTGTTTAAAGAACCTCTCAAAGAATTTATGTTTGTAAGAGAAGTGAGAACTGAAAGCTACCTTATCTTCTAGTGTAAATATTTGGAAAAATCATTAATATATTATAGTAATAGGATAATTATTAAATACTTTGGTACTTAGTGCCACACTATGATGAAAATCACTTGATAACAAATTAAAGTACTTTTAATTAAAGTAATTTTAATTTAATTGCTATGGTTCTAGAGGATGCATGTGGTTATGCAGCGCTAATTTTAAAGACTTACATGAATTTTTAAGCTTAGCAGATACAAACCTTTGGAGAACAGCCAGCATTCTTGAATGTGCTATATACACTCTAAGGAGCATTTAACTAAATCTTTTGGACCTTTGTTGGAGGTAATTAACATTTCTTCTGAACTTTCAATTATTCATACTTTTTTTCTTTAGTAACAGCTGCAGATGTGTTTAAAGTAAGCTCACATGCTCTGTAGGTGCATGTGATGGGGCAACATATGAAAATTATATACATGCTCCAGAAAGTTGTAACATCCAATAGTTAATAATCTACAGGAATAACCAAGCAATTGCAGATTGGACTAAGTGACTACTAGGAGCACAACTGCCACCAAAGCCAGTAAAAGTCTGGTTTCTAAATCATGTTCCAGGAAAATGCTTCTTCATGTTACTGCATCTGTCCATTAAGAAGAGCAATTGGTCCCATGGAAGAAGGGCATCATTAGCTAGCTGGCATAGCTCTAAGGAACATTTGGGGGGGGGGTGGTGGGGGTGTTGTTTGGTGATCCTCCAGATAAATTTGCTTACGTCTGCTGCATTCACAGGTTGTCCCTCAGGACTTCTGTGGCCTATTTCCCAGATGTGCCTTAAGTCAGTCTCATACACAACGGCTTTTATTGGCTAGTTTATTTTCTCATGTCTATAAGGCCTAAAACTGTTGAATTTGGATGCTCATGATAAGGTAGGAGTGGAAAAGAGAGAGCCGGGATTATTTGAGATGACAGAAGGCTCTAGCCCTGTGTGATTTGCAGACCTGGGGCTGTATGTTGATAGCTCTGGACTGTGATGCATTTGAAGAACTGATGCATCAGGCTTACCTCATGTGCGGGTCAGTTGTGCTGTGGCAGCCATCTGCCTCCTTGCCACCTTTAATCTGATGCCTAGACATTTGTCTGCGTTGCCTAAGGAAATAGAATACAGCACAGGAACTCAGAAACTGGGAAAAGCAGTTTGATGATCTTGCCCATGTATAGGGCCCAGGTTTTAGTAATTTAGATTCATGTTTGCTCTATGATACTGAGCACTAAAACAGCCTGTGCTCCTCAGGGCAGCTTCTTGCCCTTCCTGTGGCTACTGAGAGCCTTTAAACACAGTTTATGGACTAGCTTTTATCCCGTGGCACAGGGTAACTGGCTGTGGGAGAGATGGCTGGAGCCTCTGCAATGACCGATCGGGTAGTGCTGGCCTCAGGTGGAGTGGCCAGTGGGTGGGGATGACCTGAACAGAAAAAGTTTGGCAGGGACTTTGTGCTGGGGTGTCTGGAGCAGGGAAGCACTGTGGGGGACGTGACGGCCGGGCCAAGGGCTCCTGGGCTGAGGCAGTAGCAGGATACTCAGGGTGTCAAGGGTACATCATGAGTGAAAAGTGCAGCAAGCTAAGAGATGCACTGAGAATCTGAAGTTCCGGGAGAAAACTCAGAAAAGAGGCAAAGGAGGGGGAGGAAAATTCTTTGGGAGCTATAATCTAGGTTTAGCTTTGGTATTAAACCAAAGTTTCCTGTTTCCTCAGAGATGTACCCAGAGGCAAGGGTCTAAAATAGACTTGGGCACGTTCCAGGCTCTCTGTAGTGTGGTAAGTACATATCACACTATTCCCCTTCAGGAACCTTGCTGTTAAAACAAAGCCAAAAGTCTATTATGTTCCTGTATTCCATGACAGTCAAAGTTTGTATTTCAGGAACAAACGCTTGGGGTTGTAATCAAACAGCAACATTAATCTGCCCTGCTAGATGTGGGTAATTGATTGTACTAAGTAATTTTTTGTGGTCTGTTTTAAGAAAAACATGTGGCCTGGTCTTCAGCGGGTGGAACTGCTTTCCCTTATACTAGCTGACCATCTTGTGTATCTTCTTATCTTGGTTGCTTTTTTAGAGCAAAACCCCGAGGCAGCGACAAAGAGATAGTTGTCTTCATTTGTGATGTCATATCCAAATTTTGATTACGAGTGCTTTGTCTAGAAGGGTATCAGAAATTATCTTTCAGTAAGTGGTGTAAAACCTGTGACTTCTGTAGTTTTGTTAGTTCATTGAGGAAATATGGCTGAAAGATGCTTTGCTGTTGTTCTTGTATCTCTAGTGCTGGTTAACATGGAACGAGCAAAAGAGCAGAATCATTGTCCATTTCTCTTCTGGTATGTAGCTTAACTGTGCAGTCATGTACTTAAACTATGTTCAATTTTGTTTTCTTTAAAGAGGCTTTAATAATGCAAGGCACCTTAAGAAAATATATAATTGTGTGCAATTTGCTGCTTAAGAGTACACAGCGCTTCCTCATTTGAACTACTGCTACCTCCTGAAAGCAGGAGCAGGGAACATGTCTTCTTTGAATTTGAAAGTGTTTTTCTCCTATGTGCAGAGTGACAGAATACATAAAGCTGGTCTTTGGGATGTGCATATGCAAAGTGAGATTGTGATGAAGCCTACTTTGAAGTAAATTTATTACGGCTATTCTGTATGTACGGCTATTACTTTCTCTTGTAGAATAGTCCCTTCAACTTCCCCAGCAGCTGTTTCTCTGCAGGCAGGTCCTCCCCTTCATCTCCTTTGGTTCTGCCAGTTTGAAGCTGGGCTTTTATTGTTATTTGTATTGTTCTGGAAAGGTGTCTTATATGATGATCTCCTGCTATAATCAAGGAGGGTGAGAAAAGTACTGAATCAATCTGTTTTCTAGCTTTAAATTCTCCCAGTATCCAATCTTCCCTTTCCTTTAAAGGCACCACAAGGTCAAAACTCTTACTAGTGTACTGCAGATCATAGATACCATTTTACCTCATCCTGTATGCATACATGCATACCTATAGACTAGGTATGGTTCCTTGGTCTGCTTGTTTTGAATGTTGCTTGTTCCTGAAGTTTCCAACTGTCTGTGAAAATAAGTACATTAGATGTTCTGAAAGCTGCAAAGACCTCTTGTGTTTTCTAGACAGGCTGCATGCCATTCTTCTGAATGTCTAAACTATACTTCTATCACCTTAACTTTTTCCATGGACAGCAGGTTGTTGACACGCATTTAGCAAAAGCTGCAATTTAACCCAGGAAATCAGGCTACCATGGGAAGCTGAGCCTGTTTATTCGGTGGTGTGTTTTGCTGTGGGTTTATGTTGGGTCGAAGGCAGTGATTTTAATGTTCAGGATATCAAATGGCCCCAGCATCCTAATCTGCAAGATTTTCCCTCTCTTCCCTTATGCTCCAAACCACAGAGAACCACCATCTGTTCCTAACTCTGGGTCTCGTGAAGGAGAAGCATACCATGGTCAGAACATGCCTGTGCTTGGGTACCACTCTTTGTCCAGCCTTTTTTAATGAGATGACATTCTCCCAGATTGTACTGCCCAATATAGTGCAACCTTAAATATGCCTGTAATGCAGACACTCAGTGGGAGAAGATGCTGGATTCAAAGGAGCTTATTTGTAGAAGACATTTTGACTTTCAAATGTCATTGTTTCCTTTCTGTAAAACGGGAATGATATTTCTTGGACTTTCATTACCCTCGAGGTCAGATCTAATATCAGAAAAAGCTTGAGGACAATAGTGTTTGCTTTTTTTCCCCGGCATGGGCGGTTTAGGAGACCACCGAATTAGACCCCTGGGTTGAGAACAGGGCTTTGAGATTGCTGCCTTTGCTGGGAGATGATATGCAAGCTTCTTTGCTCAATGGTGCCAATTGCTAATCAAACAGAATCTCCTGTCTGGCCTCAGACATGAGCTTGTCCAAATGGAGACAACTGCTCTTATGCTAAGGACTGGCTGCAGCTAATTTGTGTGACCTCCTGATATGAGGAAAACCTGCAGTGACTCTGGTCATTGTGATCTTTTGCTGGTCTTTTTTATTTATTTATTTTATACTGCTTTCTCCTCAAGTTTAAATATTCTTAGCTAATTTACCACATCAAGGTGCAAAACTTCTGCATTGCAATTTTTCAGTTTTGAAGACCAATAAAAACATTCTGGTCAACAAATGTTAAATTTCCAGTAAAAACTCAGTACCCTCCTGAAGTGGCAACCCTTATGGTGAAAAACCACAAACCCATTTGGCCTGGCCAGATGCTTTCATCTCCTTAGTTTAGCTGAGTAAATGATTCCTATGGTTCACTTCCACTGTTTTATTTACTAACACAGTAGTAGGATCCAAGATAGAGGGGTTAAAAGCTGGTTTCTCTGTTCTTTTTTTCCTTCTTTTGAGGACATGACCCTTTCACATAAATGTTTTTTGCTTTCCCAAATTCTAGTCCCATTGTGGAATGTATGGAGGCAGAAAATAAACGATATTTTAAAATGACATAATTACATTTTCAGTAAATATGAAATTATCTTATTAGTGTTGTAATGAAAAGACTATCCACCCACTCCCGGGAGAAAAGGCAAACCAACAGTGGATCAAATACTGACAAAACCCAATAGTAAACAGTGTGAGCAATTAGTGCTTTTGGTATCTGCTGAGACAGTAAAACCTTGTATCTGTTTCATAGAGAGTGTCTGTACTAGAAAGCAGTGTCTGGTTCCTTTTGGATTTTGGCATTGCAAATTTGAGCAGCAGTGCAAGACTTCTGTATCAAAGGTGACCAAACAGACTTGTCTACCAAAGGAGGGAGGAGGGCCAGTACAAACTTCATCCAGATCGACATTATCTGCTTTTGCGAAGAAGGTGGCGAGTGTGGAGAAGACATAGTTCTGGGGTTGGTTGGGAGGGAGGAGTGGTGCCTTACACTTCCTCTGGATGTACACTTGAAACTCCTCAGCTGGGATGGGACAGAGTACTGGAAAATAGATAATAGCCCAGCTTTGACAGCTGTGGCGTGGATAGTGAAATGCATTTATTCAGTCTCATTCATGATTCTTGTGAATGGTGGTGGCCTGGTGAGCAGTAGAACAAGCAGCTGAGCAGCTGCCCTGGGTTCCTGTACCGTGAAGGGAATCTGACCTTTTCATAGTGATGCCCGCCACCAGGAGCTTTCCTTTCTTTGGTCCTCTGTGGAGTTTTGCTATCCCTTAGTTATCCCTGAGACAAGAAAGGGCAGGCTTTTATTATGGGTGAATTGTCTGTGGACCTCCAGCTGAAGGTCTGTCCCTAGCTGTTAGGCTTCTGGACAACAGAATCCACTCCCAGGACAAGCACTGTGGAGAGGGCCAGGGTCACAGTTGGGGTATCCATTGGGATCGTGCCATGCCTGTTTACTTATAGCAACAAAACTAAACCTAGAAAGAGAGATAGTTTTCATGGATATATGAACATATAGGAAAATGTTGGAGTCTCATGTATTGAATTGACAGAGGGAATACTAGCCAGTTACAAAAAGCCCCGCTGCTGAGTACTTATGTAGAACAAAAAGATCCATGTACAGTAACGTCAAAACAGCAAGAATGCAATTTTAATATAAGCTATTGCCAATATGATGTGAAATTAATTTTTTTGTTGTTACAATAGATGCCAAAGAATCCAAGGTCTCAGCCAGAGAACAGCCTGTTTGGTTTATATTTTTTCTTTTACAAAATTTGAAAAGAAGATGTTGTTCTGTTGGCATTAGAACAGTGCAGGAGAAAAGTAATAAGTGATTTAAGATGCTCTATAGATGGGTCCTCAACGTTTCTCACTTAGATGGACCCATGTGTTTACAATTAACTTTCTTATTAATTATAATCATATTAGAGTTACATTCCATATCTTTTCAGAGACAATAGTAAGCTATCAAAGGGAATGCATGTGTCTATGCACAGACATTTCACTGGTGTTAGTACTGGAGCACTTAACCCATAGCATTGTAAGTTTATACTCTCAGCAGTGCTGAAAGGCAGGGATGTAATTGTTAGTATTGTAAAGGTAGAGATTCAAGGCCCAACAGCTAGGTGTGGCAATCCTGGAGGAGATGAAGTGCTTGGCTAATGTGGAACAAAAACTCTTGTTAAATGAAAAAAATAGTTGGAAGAGCTTTTGGCCCTTTGAATGTGGTGCTATGCAGCACTGAAGAAGACAGGGGGACTGTGAATAAACCAGTGGTTCTTTCACATGAAGCAAGAGCTTTGTCCAGCCTCTCCTTTTAGGTTCTCCCTCTGCTCTCTCATTCCTCCAGTTCTGGCTTGAAAGGAGAAACGGGTTTCCTCTTTCCTGAGCCCGATAAAGTGAATTAGTGGTCCTGGGATGTGGTAATGGTGGAGGTAGAAGTTTCCTCTGGGCTGAGGTGCTGAAGACATTGTGCCAGCAAAACCAGATGATGCTAAGGAGAGTGAGCCTCTTCAGAGAAGAGTCCTAGCAGAGTTGCATGCATCTTAAATGTGTGCCTGCTAATGAATGTGCTGTGGAGGAGACTTGAACATCTGGTCACTTCATTTTAGTATTTCTTAATTTATAAGGATATGAAAATTTGAACATGATATTTGAGATAAAGTTACCAGTCTGATAAGACTGTCATTCCCCAGGAGTGAGCATTGTTCTTGTGAATAAGGGATGGAACTGTTACTGTATCAGCTGTGCCTGTAGCTCATTAGCAATGTACATTTCTGAGCTGGAAATCTACTTCATTTATGACTTTAAACTTGGTGTGCAAGTGTCCCAAACTCTCTGCTACTGCCTCTGTCAGAAAACTGCAGAAGTGCTACATATCCAGCAGACTGTTCTCCAAAAATATTCTGTATGTGCAGTTTGAAGAGCAGCTAACTTATTATTTTAAGAGTCAAAACCTTTGGCAGATTAACAGTTTAATGTGTTGTATGCCTTGTGTGAATATGCTTTCTGGGGTGCCATTTCTCTGGAGAGGCGGAGTTGGAAAAGGGGCAGGCTGCCTCCAGGATGGTCACTACCACTTGCGACTCAGCTGGGAAAACCTCTCAAAGTCTTGATGGAACCTGAAAACAAATTAGGCTGATGCAGGAATGAATGACTGGTTTTAAAGACCTCTTTTTCACAGGAAGAGGATGACCCTGTTACTGAACATTAGCAGTACTAACTTCTGGTAGTCCTGACTGAGGAAACAACATCCGCCCAATGTCTACTTTTATTTTCCTTTGTCTTTAAAAGCAGACCGAACGTTTGGTACTTCTGCTTTTGTTTAAAACTCTGCCTCCGTGCCCATTTGTCAGCTGAGATGTAGGCTATGGCTTCCATAAGGTGAAGTTCTTGTGTGATGCCAGCATCCTAACTGTGGCCAAAGGCAGTGTGTGTCTGCCTGCAGGATGCTGGCAGATGCCCTAGGGAGATGCTGTGTTTTCAGACAGCTGAGGGTGCTTGAGGGACTTGCCATGACTTGCCCTGTTGCAAGCTAGAGGTCCCAAGGCAGCGCTGAGATGATTCACTTACCAGCCTCTGTCCTCTGTGTGCTGGTGGCATTAGTGGGGAGACAAGCTCTGTGGTTTCCTGTTCTTTCTTGTCCTGTCTTCTTCCAGAAGGCATGGTTATCCTTCCTTGGTTCCGTGGTCCCAAGGTATCGTTACCTATATAAGCTGTGAGGCCTAAGTGAGACTGATGCTTGCTGTTGACGGAGGCCCTTTAAAGCAAAAGATGCACAGTATGTGGGTTTGGCTTAAAAAAAAAAAATAAAATCTTTCTTGCTGGCTCTGAGCCAGCTTCCTTCTGTGGTCCTGGCCAGCAGCCCCTTCTTGGCACCTGGCGTAAGGGCCAAAGCGAGGATGCCACACTGTTATCCTGGTAGCCCTGGTATGGCAAGGTAAACTCATGAACGCTGTGGAGGGAGGAGGACATAAATGCACAAAGGATTAAAAAGTTAACCATATGATTCTGTAGGGGTCTGAAGAGACAGCAAACCTGAACTGACTCCTTATGCTGCTACTTTCAGATTTGTTTTCTTTCTGTGAAACATGGAGAAATAGAGCTCAGGTTTACTGTGACAGTTTGGAGTCAGGGTGAGTGCCATTGCCCTGGGACACACAAGCAAGCCTTTGGTCCGTATTTCTGCAGTTATTACCCCTAAGAATGCAGTGCCCAATTATCTTTTATTTATTTATTTATTTCTGAAGACTAAAGCATTGTTCATTAATGCTTACCAAGACCCCGAGTGTTTTGGAGCAAAGTGTTTTGGAGAGTGTCATGTTATATAATCATGCTTTGCCTCCCCCTCCCCATTTTTTTTTCCTGGTTTTTTTTTTTCTTCGTTTTTTTGTTGGTTTTTTTTCTTAAGTTGCCACTTAGTGCCATGCTTGCTGGAGTACTGTGGGGCCAGACAGGAATGGCAGCCAGGGGAGGAGCCTTTTGGATCAGTAAATTTGGTCTGAAGAACAGGTACTGTTTTCAGGGCAGAAAAGCATGTTCCTCCTCCATCTTTGCCCCATAACAAAATTACAGCAAACTAGAAAAGAGAATTCCGTTAATCAGAATAGTCAATTGGGGAATCATTAGCTCTGATTTTAAACACTATTTGTAATTTGCTTTAGGGTCTGTAGCCTAATTCTTTCCTTTGAGTTAATTAAAATATGTTTGAATGTGACAGACATTTCCAAATCTTCCCGCAATACAGGAGGAAGGGTAAGTTTTTTGTCATCCTCCATCAAGTACAGAGGCTCTGAGCACAGAAGAGTTTCACTACAATGCTGCAAGGTTGTTTACCTTAGCTCCTTCACAAAAGATAATCCAACAAATTACATTAATTATAAACCAATATGTTCTGTTCAATTCCCACATGAGCCAAACCTGGGTATGAGCATCTGCTCTTATTTTCTGAGCTGGGTTTTGAGGACAAGACTCACAACAATGCTCAATCCATAATTAACAGAAAAATTAAAGATGCAACATCCCTTGCATCCTGCTTTTTGAAGCAGCATGTTTAAAAATATACATGCACTGTCCTGGCAGTTTTTATTCAACATAAAAAAAACAATACTCTATTGTTACCCCTGGTATGTTTTTGTTTGTTTAAAATATTTACATTTATGTTAGGCTTAAAATAAACATGTAAATACTTTCCATAAGAAAAAAAAAAGATTCATAATTCCCTCTTGTGCTACATTTTTTCTTTTCAATTGTTTCTCTCCCTCCCCCCAAAGATGACCTCTTTTCATAAAATGTGGTTTATTCTGCATTAAGCATATTGTTTTCTTTATGAAAAAAGGACTGGTTGGACTTCTTATTTTATTTTTTTAAGTGGCATATTTTTTCAGTTTCATTTCATAACAGGAAACAAAAGAGAACGTGATTGTTTGACCTGGTTACCAAAGAAATATTTGGCTAATAAAAATCCCATTAGCATGATGCCAAGTTCTGCTAGTTGTTTATGGTAAGCATGCCTATACAATTATGCTCCATTTGCATGTCGAAGGAGTGGCGGAAAGAGCGCTTTTGTGGTTTAGGCACTAGACTGGCACTTGAGATAAGAGATCAGTTCCCAGCTGTGCAGCAGACTGACTTTGAACAGACAGCAAATTTCCATGGCTTACTTTTGCAGAAGGGATTAATAACGCTTCTTTTCTCCCATCTTCCATCTTGTTTCTGTAGAAACTGAACTCTTGAAGGCTCCTTGCCCCAGCGTGCAGCACTTGGCCTGTTGTGGGCCCCCACCCCTTGTCCGAGGGGGGTAGCTGCATTGCCTTTACCTCAGACTCCTGCAGAGCAGGACTACATTTGTAGCTTGCTCCAGGGGATTTATTAATTGGGGCTTAACAGACCTCAGGCAACATAAATGGAATAAAAGATTATGTGGTTGCTACTATCCATTCCTAGTTCAGGGAGGCAGAGCTGGGTTTCTCGATAATGAAAGGCCTTTCCTCTGTGCCTCCCATTCCTTGGGTTTGCCCATGGCCACGTCTGATGGTGCTGACAGCCCCATGGCTGCTAGGTGCTGTGCAGCAGCCTGTTGGTCTGCCCTGGCCATGGTCTTGCCCATCCTGCCAGAGGTGTCCTCTTTGCCAGGGACCCCCACGTTGCTGCTGAAGAATGGTATGGTCGCTGTCCTGTTGTAGTCATGCTTCTTGTACTGCCATGCTGTGCGGCAGCCTCTGTAGGCTTGCTGGATTTCCTGCATTTCCTGCAAGCCTTGTTTTAATGAATAAATAATCGACAAGAAAACAATAGAAATTCATTAACTACAGGGAGGGGAAAAATAACATGGAAAAGCTTAACATGTTGGGAAGCATTTCTTCTGGAAAGACAGAGAGAGAGGGACCATTTCTTTGAAAGCCAAGACATGTAGCCCCTGGAAGTTCAGAGATGTTGCCTCTGTTACCCGAGCTTTTATGTTTCCCTGGGACTTGCAGCATGGATTCAGCTGTGAACATGCTGCAGAGAGCAGGATGTGGTGAACCAGAGGCTCTGTGGGCTCCCTGCTTGGCAGCACAGTTGGAACTGGTGGGGCAATTCAAGGAAGGACTTCAGGAGCTTTTCCAGAGTGACTGGTTGATACAGAGGATTTTTCTTGTTTAGCCTTGCTGGCAGGAAGGGCCCTGAGCCTGGGTGTAATGGTCAGAAATGCCAGCTCCTGCTAAACACTCCAATCCTCCAAGCTTGGTGTTCTTGATGTTTGTTTGAAAAACAGGAAAACCTCTACCCCTTCCAGTTAAGGGGGTATGCTCAGTGTTAATAAGCAGGAATAAAGCCTCCAGGTGTTAAATGTTGTGGTGTTCAGGCTCAGACCTGGCTGGTGAGCTCTGATGCTGGGCATAGAGGTACCATGAGTAACAGGTACCTGGGAATGGAGGGTGCTGCTGCCCACAGAGGGGGACCAGGCCTGATGGGAGATGCATCCACGGAGTTGCCCACCTCCTTTCTGCAGGGCTGAGGAAGGGGCACTGCTGTAGGGCAGAGCCCCTAGCATCTGAGGCAGCCGCTCCTGTGTGGCCCGTGCCACGCACAGAGGCAGGGCTCAAGCTGCTCCTGCCCCTAATGGGTAAGTGGGCACCCTGGGATTGGGACTTTCAGATGTGATTTCCTTTAGGCAACATCTGTATCTTCCTAGGCTGAAAATGGGTAACTATAACATCCTCAGTAAGAGAAACTTTCAGACAAAGGCACATCTCAACCTTCCTCCAAATTTAAAAAATAATCAACAGACAGCTCTCAGTCTTTCTCACATCTTTGATCGTTTCTTCTCCCACTTCAACTGTACTCCTTGACTTCTGGTACACACACATGCCAAAACCTCTTCCTTTGCTGGGAGCATGAAGTTTTCAGCTGCACAGTTTGCAACGCGCACTTGAGGAAAAGCCTACTGCCTTCAGTATTGCTCTTGGGGAGAAAGATCTGTGTTCACTGCACAGCTAAGGCATGTGCTGTGCAGCAGCCCTTGCTTGGTAGGACTCTGAAAATGACTTCAAAATGGCACAGTGTGAACGATGCATGCCCAACGTGTGATATTAAAACATTTAGAACTGGATCAAATCAAACCCAGTTTTCACCACAAACGCGCAGAGGCTGTTCTTCTTGTTTGAAGACTCTTTTCTTGCCAAATTCCATCTTTCCACACTGAGCTGTTTAAAAAAAAAAAAAAAAAAAAAAAAAAAAAAAGCCTCGTGTATGTGTATTTATATAGCTGAATGTTTTTTTGATCACATTTTATACAAAAATATTGCCTTTTGGCAGGGAGTCAGCTGGTAGGTGTTGGATTCAGAATGTATTGTAAAGTTACGAGTGACTGCAAATGACATTAACACCCCATAAATCTGGTAGAGAAGTGTTAAGGTCGAAAAATCAAGGCCTTCAAAGCTGGGAAATGACATAACTAATAATTGAATTGAGGTCTTTGTGTGTCTGTGTGTGTATATGTATTTATAATTGTAGTTACATGACTGATTTAAATTTTCATTTATTTATTTATTTTACTCCACGGGACCTGTCCCTTCTTGTGTGTATGTGGCTATTCAGTCTTACTTGCACCGTGTGTTAATTTTCACCACCAAAACCCTAGAGTTATCTACATGTCTGTGCTGGGAGTGGGTCAGGGCTATGAGACTGAAGTCAGAAGTACCCTGACATGGAGACTCAAGCACCAAGTCCTGTGAAATGGGTGGTTACCCCTCAGGTGACAGACTGTGTGGGGTCCCAGGTGTGTGCAGGGTAGGGAGGACACCATAGCCTGATGTTTTTGCTATCCCCCAGCCCCAGGTGCTGGAGGGAGCTGTAGCTGGTAAACATGAACCTGTGGAACCCCAGGGTCCTGGAGCTGCAAAAGAGACTGAGATAGCAGCATGGTAAGGGGAAAGCATGGACATAGCTGAGGAACAGGGTGTGAATGTGTGTAAGTGTTCCTGTGGGACCTACAGGTATCTGCAGAAGTTTCTCAAAAGCCTGCAGCTTGTATAAATAGGTCTGACTGGATTTCCCTCAAATGCATGTGCCCAAAGACAGAATGTGCCAGTGTTTCTCAGAAAAAAAGTGGCAAGGATCACCCAAATCTAAGGGAAATGTGGAGTATGGGGATGCACGTGCTTTAAGCCCCTGCCAAGAATCCCTATCCCATCTCTGAAGGTAGTTTTCTTCAAAGACGACCAAAGAAAGAGGTCCCCTAACTTCCTATAGTATAGGAGTTGTTCAAGTACTGAGCTACCTTGGTTTTTTTTTCCCTTCCTAATCATAATGAAAGTGACGTTTGCTGTGAATCAAGGCAATTTCTTCCTGTGCTATTCCTAATATTGCTGGAGAGCAATTGCTGAATGTCTTTTTCATAACCTCTTTTGAAAGAGCCTTATCATGTAATCTGTTGTTTCTAAACAAAAGTTTACAATGAAAGCTGTCACTTGGAGCAAAGACTCAAAAAGCAAAGGCATGTCTGTGTGTTTTTTTGCTGGTTCTGCATTGCAGAACCTTTTGGAACCCACCACTACTCAAAAGGAAAACCTTATAAAGCATTTTTATATTATTGGATTTTGGAGTTATTTTCAGTTTTGGGGATATTAAGTTTCAACATATTATAGTTGGCTTAAGCTTTCTTGTTTGCTTGAGGTTTTCTCCTCTTAGAATATTTTTTTTAAATGGAATTCCTCTTTTTTTAATTCTTTCTATTTTAAAGCAATGTGTTCATTACACTTGGATCCTTATTTTGGAGTCACTTCACTTACTGGAGGATTAAATGGCATTTCTACATGTGTAAGGAGCTCAACAAAATTGAGTGGCATTTATTGAATGATCTTGTTTTTATTTATTCATAAAGTGCACCAGGATATTACTCACTAAGGCTCAAGTCTGATTTTTATCTGAGGTCCTGGTCTGAGCAAGAGACAAGAACAAGGACAAATTAAAGAAGAACATCAGTTACAACTCTTTAAAATAAACTTGTAAAGTAAATTAAAACACTGAGTGAAGTGGAAGAAAATTAAAAGAGAACGAGTAACCCAAGCCTTCCCACAGATCAGTAAGAGGGAAGTTGGTGATGGTGTGATTGAGGGTAGAATTAGCCCCGTCTGCCAAGTGCCTATGAGCAGTAGAGATGTCACCTGCCACCCACTCCCCAGGAAGGCTTTAGGCCAGACTCTGACCTGATTTTCACCCTGTGCAACACTGGCTGCAGTCTGTCTGCACACATACAAGTTAGAGAAGAATTTGAGTGGGTTTCTATACATAAGTAAATAAAGGAATATTGTTTCTGGTTTCTGTAAGGTCTGAAAATGGTGTTTACCTCATGTGAGGGTAACTTCTTGCAGTGCTTGCTGGAGGTGCCAGGTTGACAGCCCTGGGCAATGCGTCCCTCGCAGCAGCCTTGCAAGCTTTACCAGGCTTTCACAATAAACACTCCCCCCCTCCAGCCAGCTAGTTCAGTCCTCAGGGTGTCTCCTGAGACTGCCTTAAACTGAGACGAAACTTAGTAATCTAAACGACATAGATGTGCAACACTGCAGTTTGGCAGTGCAAAGCTAGCTGTCCACAAAGCACAGTGGCTTCTCCTGATAATTCTCTTAAAAGGATGCAGGTAACCTCTCAGTGATGGCTGTGCTGCCTCCTAATCTGCAGCTTGTGGAAATCGCTACGGGGCTATTAAACCCAATATATGTCAGAGCAGTACGGAGTTTGTTCTGGGTTATGTTTCTTGGCTTAGGAGGGTTTCCAATACGATGCAACCCATATTGCCTCAGGTACCCGCACTGAACGGCTCAGAAGATGGAGGAGGGTTTGACTTGTGTGAAGGCATTTGTAAGGTGTAATTTAGGTGTCTAAATTAACTGCTCCAGCTCAGACACCAACACAGTGGAGAGCTTCCTTTTCGCTACCAGCTTCTCCTGGAGAAGCCGAGCTGCCTGGGTTTAATGGCCACACGGGGAGTCTGACTCCTGTGGTACCAATGACTTCACGAAAGTGTAATGAATTTGCCCCCAAGCTTAAAACTGCTCACCTAGGTCCTTGTAGATGTGAGTTCTCTGATCCTCCGCAGGGCTGCTCTGCTGTTGTTGACATGCTTTTCTGGAAACCGGTGGCTGCTTCAGTTGTACTTGAGCTTTTTATCACTAAAATATACAGTGTCCCTTTTATTGCATTTAGAAAAATTAGTCTGTTCTAAAACAGCTGGCTGCTTTGAGGGCATGCAAGTATGTGTATGACAGCGCATGCTTTTACTTTTTAATGAACTATTTCCCCTGGCTTCATCATGCTTCAACAGTCTATTTTTGTTGTTATAATGACACTGGTCAGTGAAGCTCAGAGGAAATCAGTCATCAAGATGTGTGGTGCTGAAGCAGTATTTCTGCTGTTGCGGGGAATGCATTAATGCCTTTGGAGACTTCTTGCTTGCTGTGTTCACTGCTGTATCCACACCATAATGCAGAACTACCTAAATTGAACCAAGAGGCAAAATTTGGAGCTATATAACTAAGTTACCTAAGAAAAATTTCTTGGGACATTAATTTTAACTCATGCTAGAACAGTCAAAGTGACCCCTAATATGTTCTGTTGGGATGCCCGACATCTGTTATCTTACTCTAATGCACAGGATTTTCTTCCTCCATTTCCTCAGTAGCAAAACTGGCCTGGAATCTGTGAAACTTTAACATTTTGAAAATACGGAACACCACAAAATTAACAAGGTTTTGGAAACTAAGGTTCTTTTTTAAGGATCAGCAATTGATCGCATACAGTTAGATTGGGGTTTAGATAAAGGGTCCACCCATACTGACCATCTAGAACTTTTTTTGAACAGCTATTTCATAGTTTCTCTGTTTTGCTTTTCTTCTTCCTCCTGCAGGTGCTGTTTTTCCATACTGGTTTGCACCATGTTTTCCCAAGCATTCTGGTGTGTCTAAAGCTGGCCTATGAACTGTAGCTCTGCAACAGATAGTCAGATCATATAAAACAAATTTGGTTCCTTAAACCCTACAGAAACAGTCATGGTTATCTTCTGGCAAGCTCCCCCATTTCTTTATCCCTATGATGCTTCTAGGATATTCCTCTTGCTTCATGTCTTATCCCTGCTGGTTCTTTTGCGTCTTTTCAGAGAGACCTGAATACAAGCTCAGCCTGTGATGGGGGAAAAATAACAACAAGGCCAAAGTGAAATGATGTAACCCTTTTGTTCAGCTGCCTAGGTGGCTTGGAGAGCCAGCTGTCTTTTGTTCCTACTTCTGCTATAGTGCTTTTGTGCATATACGTGGTTTAGCGTTTATGCTTCTGCGTGCATAGCCCTAAATGTAATAAATCTAATTGTTCTTAAATTTTCCCTTCAGAGGTTCTACCTCAACTAGCTAAAATGTTGTAGTGATTCAAGCAAAACCCAGTTTTTCAGTTCTTTAATCTTCTCTATTGCCTATTCAAAATTGGCTTTTTTTACTAGTTACACAGTGGATCTATTCAGCCAGCAGGGTAATAAAAGACCACATACCTGTTGTGAATGCTTATCAGGATGGACACCATGAATGCAATTAGTCTTCAATAACTCTCATGAAATAAAAATGATACTAGAAAATTATTCTTTACCAGACAGAACTGGCTTCTTTCCTTCCTTCCTTTTTAAGAAATAACAGCAAGAACCCGTGATATTTGAGACTGCAAGTGGGAAGTCCTGCTCATTTTGTTTTCTTTCTCAATTTTTTTAAAGTTGATTATTTTTTTACCTGAAACCAAATTTGCCAGCTTCAGATGCCTTGTTAACATAAAATTAAGACAACAACAACTTGTAAATTGTAAAATTTATGAAAATAAAAATGGATTAATATTTGATGAAGCATCCATAAAAAGAGACTTAATTGTTCATATATTATTTATGAACTTTGGGGAACAATTTGTCTTGTTTTTACCTTTTAGAACAGCCCCTGAGAGCTGTGGTGTAAAGCCACCTCTTGGGGTAGGAGGGGTTAGCGTTCCTTCTTCCTAGGGGCTCATTTTCTCCTTAGTGGGCCATGGGCAGGGAAGAAGCCCTCGGGTACTGTCAGACCACAGACTCCCCCTTCCCACTTTTGCTTTTGTTATCCTTGATGTGGACTCAGGCTAGGTCTCTCTCAGAGGACCCAACCACATCTTCGGTGGGGTAGCATCAGATGTCACACAATTGTCCTGCCTTCGCTCACAAGCTGTTGTGTGTCCGTTTGCCTCTCCTTACTGAGGACAGAAAAGGAGTCTGATGGGAGAACTTTGTGTTGCAGGTGATGTAAACAGCAAAACTGGCTAGAAAACTTGATTATAGCACCCTATGTATAGTATATGTAATATATATTAATGGGTTGCACTATGAATATGTTCCTTCTGTTCTTAGGGACACATAAAAGCCTTTTCCCCCCTGCAGCTGCCCTGGTGATCCTTTTTTTCTTTTGTTTTTCTTTTTTCCCACTCTGTCCCATAGTCTATTCATCCAGAAGAGATTTGGGTAGAAATGATAGATGAAACCTCTCCTTTTCCTTGGGAAATCAGGGAATAGAGCTTGACAATTACTATCAATGCAATAGAAAATGTTTCCATGCTCCACCAGCAGACAAGTACTTAAAGGGGCTTCTCATTAGTGAGTGTTGTTGCAGGCAATAATGTGAGGTGTAAAAGTCACTTTGCCAGAGCTCAACTTTTGATAAATATATTTTAATTTCTTTATTGAGTTTTAAAGTATAACAACCATTGTTGAATAGGTGCAACTGAAAACATGTTAAATAGCCTTCAACTCTTCACATTTGTATTGAACATCATCTCCAGGAGTGACATTTCATGTTACCACGGAAACAAATTTGACATTTCAAAAATACGTTTATTGCTGGGTCACCAAGATAGGAATTCTGGAAAAAAAAAAAAAAAAAAAAAGTCAGAATATTTGCCTGTCTCAGAGATATTATACATTTTGCTGTATTCCTTTGGAGGAAAGAAATATGTGGTATCGTAAAATAGCATGCTCCGGTTTGAAAATATTTTGACAAGATGGTGGCAATGTTACAGGTCAATAAAGTGTGTCTCAGTCTCTGAGATTTTGCAAAGTGATTAAAACTGTTTCTTGGATCAAGACCTTTTCTGGATCAATTCATGTTCTTAAGGACTT
The DNA here is from genome assembly GCF_017639655.2 of Falco naumanni. Lineage (NCBI taxonomy): Eukaryota > Metazoa > Chordata > Aves > Falconiformes > Falconidae > Falco > Falco naumanni. Next base: position 64,417,875 of record NC_054061.1, on the reverse strand, counting down.
TCAGTCATGGCTTTCATAATTGCAGTAGCTCTTCTCTGCTTCATCATCTCTCCTCATAGTAAATATTTGAAAGATAGATGTCAAGATTTTATTTCATATTCAGGAAAAAAAACCTTGCTATCTTTAATTGGAATTACACCAAAGTTTTATACCAGGAAATTGAGGAATCAGTGGTAAAATTTGGTACTGAAGAGCATGTGCCTGTATTTAAGAGAAATATATAATTTAGGTAGTATTTTATTAAGATGGGCCAAATGCTGTTCTTGAATGCCTGGTAAAATGAAAATACTGATCATATAAAGTCAAATACTGCTTTTGCAAAGGATTTACCTTTTACATGGAGCTGTTGAAAGCTAATAATGATGGGAGAGTGAGTTATGGCCTGCAGTGAGATCTTTGTTATTTGTACTAGCAAATAATATCTTTGAGCAAGAAAAAACTTTGAGCAAGGGCTGGGGGAATAGGATTTTGGAAACGTCCAGCTCACTTAAATGATACTAAGCAACTGCAATGTATGTCTGCCTGGAGAGGTGCCCACAAATCTGGCCTCCGGTAGTCACTTGGTGCTGGCTGGATGAGAGTCAGCTGTATTCTGGGCACCCTGGGTGCACCTGCACCCCGTGATGCTCTCTTAGAAGGCCTTTTCAGCTTCCAGTCCAGAGCTGGCTTCTATCTGGCCAGTCTGGAGTGTAGACATGTCACCAGGCTTCTGTCTACCCACGTCTTTGTAGACATATATCCACACAGAATCAGTGTACGTGTATTCATTAGACAAAGAAGTATGGTTGGGGTGGGGTGGGGTTGCTCTGCTCTTCTTAGGTTTGTGCTTTTGCCACTTTGCAAATATGTTTTCCGAACATCATGAAAGGGAGAATCGCTTGATTCAAAGCCATCCCAGAAGCAGCATTAATTACTGTGCTGAGCTGAATTGTCATTGTGGTGTGTGGGGACTGGGGAGGAGTACCTCCCATTAATATCAATGGACTAGTCCCGTGATGAAACCCTCAAGGACCACACACAAGACTGACCTACTTAGGTATTAACACTGCCGTTGCTAGACTTGTACCTGCCTTCAAATGCAGCAAGGCTTTCCCTTCTTAAAATACAACCATCTAATTCTCTGGTAGAAGAGGAAAAAATAACTGCAGTAAAGTCTGCCTCAGATCCTCAGGGAGGAGGGTATCAGTGAAGAGAAATTTGCGAGTGGCCTTTCCTTCTTGTTTTCACAACGAATGCAGCTTGGGCTGAGTTCTTCTCCTTTTTGCATCTGGACTTGCATGAAATCAAACTGGACCAGCAGTTTGTCTATTCAAAGTAAAATGTGATCAGAAAAATGTGTAATGTTAAAAAAAAAATCCACAGGATGTACAGGGTGTGCATAGGTGCGTGTTACAGCTAGGTTGTAGTCAATTTATGATTCATATGGACCCTTTATTCTGTGAGTGTCCACAGTGCAAGGGAATAAATCTTTGTTTTCTGCTGGTTCCTTTTAAGCTCCCTATGTGTGTTCAGAAAGCAAAGTGTTAAGTACTTACAAATGCAACAGCTGTGCAGGCAAACATGGTGGCTTGCAACTTCTATTCAGTTGTATCTTGTATGACCTTGGGTATTAGAGACTGTTTACTGACAGGGGATGTTGTACAGGACACTGGGGTTATCTGCTCCCCTCTCCAATGGCTCACTCCCAGCTTGGACAGGTGGGGGGGACTTTGTTTCAAACACAGTGTTAATGCTACTGAGGCAGAGAGACTCCTGAGATCAGTGCCTATGTTTATGATGCTGAGCAAAGCCAAGTCAAACTTTGAATGTAAAGACACGAGTTAATATTTTAAATAAAGCCCAAACTAGATGCAAAGCTAGCAGGAACGCTTTCATGGTATTGGCAGCTTTAAAGTAAGCTGTCATAGTCTGGTACAATTCCTTCAGGTTCTCTGGAGCACTCCCAAGCTGAGTTTGGCTCATTCAGCTAGGTGTACATAGCACTGCAAACTCCGCATTATTAACTGAATTGTAATTTACCACGCAGTAATGTGCAATAAAAATACGTGTGATGGAGTGCCATCAGAGCTGGAATCCCTTGCTGGGCCCCTGGCAGAAAAGGACGTTCCTTGCTGTCTGGTCCCTGCCTCTTCAGAACATGGAGCTTTGGTGAGTGAGCACACCCAGTCTCCCTTACGTTGGTGCTGGTGAGAGTGGAGCCTTTGTGGCAAGGACACGTGCTCATGTGTGAGTGCATCCGGAAGCCACAGCCCTAAATGAGTAGCTTTAGATTAAGATGGTTTGAGCATCTAAGCATGTATGTATGTATGTGCATGGGGTACTTCCCTCTGCTTTGTAGACACACATGCTATGGATTTGTGTGACTATCAAATCCCAGTTGACCTCTCAGTCTGCTTGCTACCATATTTGAGTATGAAGACAGGCTTGCTGCAATCTACTGTGAGTTACCCTGATTTAATTCCAGTTTGAATTAAAGCTGATCTTTGAGGGATAGACTGTCAAGGAACACAGTCACATCACTGTTCCCTGCTTAATTCCATGCTGTCTAGTGTTAAATAACTGCATAGATTAGGACTTAGTTTCTATTTCACACTTTCCAAATCTTTTTGGCTATTTTTAAGATGCTCTTGCAAAGCTGTTTCAGCTCTTCAGCACCTTCAGTCAGGACACGCAGCAATCCAGGACTGGTTACAGCTAGAGCAAAACTGTGGGTACTTTGGGATCCCTACTCCTCCTGACAATGTCCCTACTTCTGAATAGAGGAGGATGTCTGTCCTTTGGCCTACATCCTCACTGTGAGAGTTCCTATGGAGGTGATTGTCCAGCAGGATGCTGTAGGTCTTTCTGGGAGTTGAAGATATCCCTCTCCCCATGCTCAGAAGGTACAACTCACTTGTTTGTTGGTATTGGCACCCTGTTTGCAGAGCAATCCACTTTAGTCTCTCTTCCTTACTTGCCACTCTTTCATTTGTATCATCAGCCTCCTTTATCGCTAATGATAGGTTTCCTCCCAGGTCACTGAAAAGCAGACCGTAGGGCTAAAAGCTGGAACATTGCTAGGGACACATCTGCTTAGTGAGATCTTCCTTTCCATATATTGTGATTTTCAGTTCACCATTCTTAAAGTACTAATAGATACCAAGCTGACTTTTTTTGTGCATGTTGTGCTGGTATCTTAATCAAAATGTCATGCAGTCCACTGCCTTTGTACAAATATATATCTATTACCTCAGTACTATTACATTTATTGCAAACACTAATTTTATTTAGAGAAAAGATGTCAAATTAGTTTGAGGAGATCTGTTTTCCATAAACCTTTGCTGCTCAGTATTGGTTATATTACCTTCCCTTAATTTTTAATTGATTGAATCCTGTATCTGCTCTTCCATTATTCTACCTGGGATGGTTCTTTGTAAGTCAGTATTTGCTTGGGCCATGCCTTTTCTCTCCCCAAAGCATTGCCTCAGTATTAGTTTTGTTTTGTTGACCTGGTTCTGTCCCAATATTCCAAAAGTTCTTGAAAATCGGTTCTAGTTATTCAGAGAGCCCTGATTTTTACTTCTAAAATTAATGGGTGAGATTTTTTGAGATTAACTTGATCTAAAAAAATTAACATTAGCAGCTGCTTGATTTTTGCCCCTTGTATAAAATTTACATAAGTATTTGCCAATTAAGTATTTTCTGTGTTAATATTGACAAGTCTGCCTGTTCCCAGATAGTGATGTTTAATGAGTTTGTTTGCAACACACCTAGAACCCTTGATTGTCCTCTGCGTGCTCATTGTAATTTCTCTTGTATATTTATTAATTTTCTGCAGTTTCTAGGTTTTTCTTTATATTTATTACTATCTGGTTTTTTGTCTCCTTACACGTCTATTTTAGTGTGTGTGTGTTTTTCATTTATTCTGGTTGCTTTGACTTCCCTTGAGCCAGGTTGAGGTCCTAACCCATATGGTCTTTTCTTTCTTGACTGTGGCTTTTGGGCATCCAGTAATACACTCTTAAGTAGCTCCCAGTTATCATTCATGTTTTTCTATTTAAATTCTTTTTCCTAACTGATTTGGTTCATAATTGTTTTCAGCTTTGTAAGACTGTCTTTTAAACTGCTGCGTGTATATCTTACTAGTTTGGGCTTTATTCTGTTTGCATATAAATGTAATCAAGTTACAATCACTTGTATGTAAGCTACCACTAATTTTTAGTTCTGTGATCAGTTCTTCTTTATCTGTCAAAATGAGGTCTGGTATAGAATTCCCCCATGCTGGATTCAGTCTTTATTGAGTTAGGAAATTGCCAGCTATAATTTTTGGAAATTCCTATGATGTTTCATTACACAAGACCTCCAGCGTGTCACTCAGGTTAGTGTTCTTCATAGTAGTGTGTATATGTCTACACACAGTGTGTGTGCGTGTGTGTGTGTGTGCATGTATACATATAATTTGCCTTTCCATAAGATTATTAATTGCTGAAGGAGCTTAGACCGAATTACAAAAAAAACACAACCCAGAGCTAGAATTCAATTTCTGCTTTGTTTATAGGTTCATTTTGGTTTTTGTAAGGATTGTAAGATCTTGAACAGCTACTCAAAATCTCTGAAAATTCAGAAGTCCTCCAGCCTATTTGTGACTTATACGCATAGATAACACTGGTGCAACTTCATCATTTGCCATTGGTAAATTTTTCTTTATTTCTCTTAAAAAAACCTCACCCAAAACAAAAACACCCAAACCAACAACCCACCCCAAACCCCTGTCTCTGAAGCACAGCTAGTGCAGGAACCGTTCAAGTGTGCCAGGCAAAGCCGTCAGCACCATGTGGCTGCTTTTAGGCTCTGCACAGCAAGAGTCATCACCGTAAGACAGCATCCCATGGGTCAAACAAAGATTGTTACTTTGAACTGTATGGCAAACATGTATGTATATTACTTTAGCTTCAAATGACCCACAAATAGAAGAAGCTCTGCTTGTAAATAGAGCTGCATAGAAAAACCCAGCAATTCTGTGGTGAGCCTTACTACAAGCTATCACAGACAAGTGAAGTACCTACAGCTAAGAGGAGTCCCTGGACTATTTTCTTGTCATGTAATGCAAAGAGACTGTTACTGTCAGGGGAAGGAAGCTGAACTGCTGGCAAGGACCAAGACCTTTGCTCACCACTCTGGATGACGGTATTACTGGGTGATGAATTTCTCTCGTGTTCAGCATGCCTGGATTAAATTTAAAATATCCCTGTTCTTCTTGGGAACATTTCTGGAAGACAGTAGCTTTTTACTGAAGTGTTTTGCACAAATCTTTACTCTTTGTAGCTCATGGAGGCCATCAATAGCTGCTCTTGAAAGAATGTATTGTATCCCACCTTCTCCTGGCCACCTGCCCTCCCACTCCTAGTCTCTGGAGTCCTTGGCTTCCTTAGTGAGCTGGTGCTCCTCTGCCCTTGGGGACAGGGCACTGCCTCCTCCCTGGGTTGGCAAGGGTGCCTGGAGGAGTTTCCCCTGTGTGAGGGATGCCCTTCTCAGGCTTTGCTGGCTAAGGAGAACTGTGCAGCAGGAGGAGCTGCTGGAGGGAAATTCTCGGAGCTGCCTGATATACAGTGGTGAGAGGGTTCGGGTGTGGTGCCATTAGCCTTAAACACACGTTCCAGCACCTTCGCCTTGACCTCTTAATGGCTCACTTAGTGGAGGATGCAGGGCTTGTGAATAGTGTGTTTAACAGTTTCCCTGTGCTTAGTAATTCAACCATATTAGGGGCTCATTTTCATGCCTCAAAGAAAAGAAATACATTAGAACATTTGGGGGGAGGGGGGGAAGAGGGGCATGGACCTTACAAAAAAGACCAAACAACCCAACCTGAAAAAATACCCCAAAAATCAACCACCAACTGCGCAGAGAAACATATGCAGAAGAAATTTATCAGAGTGGAAACAGAGGGGTTACTTCCACTTCTGAGGAAGTCCTCTCAGTCCTCCCAGCATTGCATACCAGAAGTGGAAACTGCTTCTGGTTTTCTGGCTCCTAGGGCCCAAGACTGTTGCCACAGTCAGGGAATGCTGGTTTTGACAGGACAGGAAAAGTCAAGATCTGCTGAATTATTTTGCAGGCAGGGACATCCTTAGCTCCTGCAGTTGAATGTGTCTCCTTAGCCAGAAGGTCTTTTACTGGGACAGTGTCAGCAGAGAAAGAGCTAGCAGCGGTAGTGTGACTGAGAGGATGCAGAAAAGAGCAGAGGTGAGATCTGTGGGGAGGCAGCAATGGACAAAGCATAGCAATTTGGGCACAAGCAGATACCAGTTGTGAAGTAGGGCTGGGAACCTAGAACATGACACCAACATCTCTGCCAGGATCAACCTGAGTACCAACATGTTTACACATTTCTGCAGTTTTTTTGTAAACTTTAACAATTTCCTGTGAAAATATTTTTTGCCCAAAGCAGGAAGGAGGGGAAAGCAGGAACTTCTTTAGGTTAGAAAGTTGAAATTCTTCACTGCTATTGTTCAACTTTGAAAGATAATCCCCTCCTATTCTTCGCTGTTTTACTTTCTCAAAGAAAAGGTAGATACTAAAAAGCCCGTTTATTAACTTTTCAAGTAAAAATCTGACAGTGTCCTGAAGTCTTGAGTATAATCACAGCACTTTTGATGGCTGTCATGAAACATTTCCTCTGCGACCGGTTTGAAGTGCAGACATGTAAGCACTGAGAGATTGACAGGACCTACCTTGGAGCACGTGGCAGCCCATGCTGGTGCAGTTACTGCTTTCTGCACTGAGTGGGCATGAGCTGAAGCCTGCTGCTGCTGCTGGGATGGGTGGGCCAGGCCTGGAGTGGTCCTTGCTGGGGCAGAGAGCCCCTACCTTTCTGCTGTGTGTCTCTCCCACCCTTAGGAAGGAAAGACTTTGAACAGGGCAGTAGTTGCTCATGCTGGCTGTTGAAAGTGGATTCCCAAGTTCAGCTGGAAAGTGACAGATGAAGGATTTACAGGAAGACCTCGCTCATTCTCTGAGGCTCAAGTCTCTCTCCTCTCAGCACAGAGTGTCTCTGCTTTACCCTTCACATCTGTGTTTCCCTCTCATGCTGCTGCCTTCCTGGCTGCCCCCTGCAGCCTCAAACTGCACCATGGGCTCACCTTAACTGCAGGGTCACAGCTTGTGGCTCCAGGCCAAGCATTTTCCTCCACTGGCAGCTGCTCCTGGACTGCTGGCCCCAATTGCTTCTTAGGCTTTTGTTTAAAACTTGGACAGTTTTTCATCTTTGTTCTAGCACTGGTGCAGTTCCAGAGAAAGTAGCAGCGGTGGAAACAATGGCTTATTCACTTTTATCACTCTTTCTTATAGCTGTGTAGCGTTATCCTTCATTTTTGCCTACAGACAAGGTAAAATGCTTCAAGGTCAGCTCAGAGGGGAGCCAAAAGGCTTGTGCTGTGCTTGGTGGCTAGAAAAGCTCGGTCCGTAGTGGTGTTCCCGACAGGAGCCTGTTGCTTTCCATCTGAGTTGCGAGACAGTGGTTCAAGCAGGAGACTATGCCACACTGCCCAAAGCCAGTCCAGAGCGCACAGGTTGAAAGGCTGTGCTTTTCCTGCCCAAAACCCTCCTGGGGAGGAGGCAGCTGTGCCAGGGCTTGGACGGAGACCTCTTTTGTGAGGATGAAGGAAAGGCCAAGGAGATGTTCAGCACTTTTCTGATCATATGCTTGAATGCAAGGGAAAGGGAGCTGCCACCCCAGCAGGCTGATCGTGCAATTGCCTCTGCTTGCCAGTAGCCTGGCAGTAGCACAGACCTCTGCCAAGGTGGGGGTTCCTCCCGCCGAGTCTACGTGACCGGCTGGAAAGTCAGGCAGGTCTAAGGAAGTGATCCGGTTACATACATACGTACTTGCATACATGACTGTACCAGCTGTTATTTTAGGGAATGGCAATATTTTTCCATTAAATAGATTAAATAGAGGGAAAAAGAGTAAGTAAACCCCAAAAGACTTTCGCAGTGTTTCCGGGGGAAAAAACAGAAAGAACAAGAGGCCCAGGGCAACCTTTGGATGGGTCTTAATAAGCCTGGGAGGGTGATGGTGGTCTTGTAGGCAAATTGTGGGTGACAGGCCTCCCATAGCCCTTCTCCTTGTCAGCTGCTGCTCTGAGGGATATATATTGCCTTTTTGGGGCAGGTGTGCTCACTTGCTGGGGCACATGCAAGGATCAGTTCAGCAATTAAATGCAACAGCCTCTGCTGCCCCCTGCTCAGAAGGCAGGATCTTCTACTGGCGTTGAACCTGCTCCTCCTTCAGAGGGACCTGTGTATGCTTTGAAGAAAAATGTGTTTACAAGCCACAGGCTTTATTAAACTAAATCTTGTTTATATTGCTATTTTTAACTGGGGGGGGCGGAGGCGTGGGGCACCACAAAACCTGACATAGTAAAAGTTAGAGGATTGGGTAAGCCCTGCTCTGGGAAAGGGGCACGGGGAGGGAGGAAAGAAGTCCATGGTTTTGAAATCCAGCTTGTGATGCAGTGCTGGATGCAGAATGGAAATAGACACTGTGTGGGTGCAGGCCTAATAGGAAATGGGTGTGCTTGCCCACACTTGGCTGCCTGGAAAGCGGTGGCTGCGCTGGGCTTACCCAGCCCTGGCTCAGCCACAGCTGCCTGATTGTATGTGGCATTTGGAGCTGAAGCTGTGCCTCAGGCTTCAACGCTGCCCAAATGTTTCTGCCTCTGCTTTCTGCTTCTCTTCTTTCAGGATCTGCAGGCTGCTTCATTGCTCTCTTTCTCAGGCAGGGGGTTGGCGCTGCCAGCAACATGGTTCAAACCTGTTTACTAACAGTGGAAGTAGAGTTGCACTCCAGAGTGACACTAGCTTCTGCTCTTTTTTGATGACAGTATTTGCAGTTTAGGGCCATGCAGGGTCATACAGTATGACTTAACAGTGTGCCTATATGCTTTTCAAGAGTATGCTCATGGATGGACTTACTGCAGTCATTCTTTTAAAGATCAAGTAAGCTTAATTATCTCTTGGCACGCCTGTGCCCTTCCTGCCTTTAAAGATAAATTGTGAGCCATTTTCATCTCCATAGGTGGATCCAACAGCTTACCCTTCTATTTATCTAGCTTGATGTATTATGGAAACTGTTACGGTTAAATGTTCTGGTTCATAAACCCAATTTAAAAATAAAATATGGATTTGGTCATTCAAATATGTTCTGTTCTGTGCTTTAGAAATTCTCCTTGGAACAAGCCTCTTCCTCTCTCTGTTGCTAGACATCACAAGGATTTGCAGCCTAGAGTTCATTAATATTGCCTACCCATTCTCCCAAGCACTCAATCCTAAACTGATGGTAGAGGCTGCTTAAGAGAGAAGAATGAACACCTTCAAATATGAGCATGCTGGGAGAGGTGTTCCTTTTCCCCATCACTGGCTGGGCCACTGGGCACAGAGAGGAAGCACTGTGGGAAAGGAAAGGAGCTCAGTGCTTCAGGGAGGAGGATTTGGAGATTTGCAGGGAAAGCTTGGTGTGGACCTGGGCCAGAACACGCAGCTGGGCTGTGTTAGCATCGCGGCCTCTGAACTTTGTTTTACACCTCCCCTTTTGCAGTAAGGTGCAGGCAAAAGAGACATTTCAGGTGGCTGTGCCCTGCACCCCAAGGCAGGGCCTGCAGTCATCCCTGCAGCCAGCTCCAGTGAAGGGAGGCTGGCTTGGGTCTCATATTTCTCATATTTTCAATGGCAAGCAAGCAGGATGGAGCCAAGAGGCAAGTGGACAGGCCCCACTGGCTTAGCCTGCTACAGCTCAGAAAGGCGTGAAACCAACCTGGCTTGTTCCAAAGGAGTAACTGGCCCTGGGACATGATTATTTTGCCCTGATCCTTGAGAACAGATGTGCAAAACCTCCTTAATGTTGCTATGTAATTACTCCCAATGTTAGCAAGCCAAACTCAAGAAATCATGATCTCTTCTTTCTGGCCTTCAACTTACTTCTTTTGTTTTCAGCTAAGTGTTTCTTTGACTGCTTAAAAACAAGTGGGAGCAGTTCTGTTATGCTTCCTAGCACCTTGTAATTTATGCTTTAGCAGCATTGTTCCTACCAATCACTTTTGGAAAGATCTCTTTCTGTTAACTGTTGTTCTTTTTTTGAGAAGAAAACTCGTTGGGAGACTTCCCAAGCCCCATTTATTTAAATCACAAATCTTGGTCACTACTGGGAGCTGCATCTATTTCTTTGATGAAATGGTAAACTAGGATTGTAGCCAACACCTATAAAAATGGCATTAGTAGAGTTGTAAGAGTCTAATGGCTCTGAGTTTAAACTCCACATATAACGTAGTAAACGTTACAATCCACATTTTCAATGTAAAAATGGAAATGAGATACAATAAGCGGCTCCCCTGAGGTAGCAGTGTAAAATCTACAGTAAATTCTTACAGCACTAAAGAAGAAAAGAAAAATCACAGCTAGTTGCTAGCTACTGTAATAGGAGGATTTTCTTGCTCACCTCATGCTCTGGGTTATCTCTGTGCATTTCTGGTCCTTCTGGATTGTAGGTAGTTCTTAAACACAGCTTTTCTCATTTTACATAAAAACACACAGTCCAGAAGCATGTCTGCTCTGAAGAGCTAGAGTCAAATCTTGCCAGAAAGAGGGGCTGTGCTGTGCCGTGGAGCAGGGCAGGGAATCACCCCTCAGTTTAGGCACCAGAAGAGATGATAGAAGCCTGCAATCTCAGAAATGACCTGCAGCAATAGCTTTAGAAACTGTGGGACACCAGGGGAGGGCAAGACTGGGCTTGGACAAATGCTGTTGAAAGAGTACTGGGAGATCCTGTTCTGGATTTGCCTTTGCATGGCTCTCCTTGCACAGGAGAATTTCTATTTTATTGAACTCGCAAGTAAAACAGGCTAGTGTGGGTTGGCTTTTTTCTGTGCAAAATTGAAAGCTGTTGTTCCTTACAGATGGGGATGCTTTGCTGGCTATATAGGAGATAGTATTGTACTCATTGTCTGTTCAGAGAAACCTTGCCTAGTAATGACAACCTGACTGGATTTGCGAACTAGTGTGTTAAAATATTCTGCAGGAAAATTAGTACGCTCTTTTGGCAGCTATAATGGAAAGTTCATTCTGCTTGGTTTTTCCTCTGGGAAATAAGTTGTTCTGCATGGGGTGTTTTTCCTTTGTATCTGCCCTACCAGCCTCCAGGGCTTCTGGGGAATTGTTTGTAGGTATCTAGACCTGAGAAGGTGTGTGAACTCACAAGAAGTCAGGAACCGGAGGCTGCAGACGCCCACTCTGCGGCCAGCATAGCCTTTGGTATAAGGCTGCCCCTTCTGCCACGTCCCCTTGGCCAGCTTTTCCCACCTGCTGCCCTGTCCCGCGCAGGGTATGGTAGCACAAGGTGCCTGCCCAGACTGTCAGCAGAGTTGCTTTCTGTGTCCCAGTCTTGCATGGGCATGACAGACAGTGCAACATCTACTCCCAAATATCGAGATGAATGATTACAAAAAGTGCTATTTTTGAAGACATAGCAGTCGATTATGCATTTGACAGAAGGTTTTAGGAAATAGGCAATGTGGGATGTACTGGGAAGAAAAAAAAATCAATCTGTGTATTTGTCTTTTAACTAGTTGGAGACACATTGGCACATATTTTTGGCACATTAATGAATTCTGCCTTATTTAATCTCTGCTACTCTTGTAATATGAATTTGTGTTCCATTTGGGTGTTAAAAATCAGAAAGTCAGAGAGTTAAGTTTCTAGAGGAAGTTATAATCACTTCTGATCACTTCCAGCTCCTGAGCCGGAATGGGGAGGCAGCTACAGTTGCTCTGGAGGAGAGCAACCAGACAAAAGGCTTTAATGCAGTTTGTAGCGCATTGCCGTAGCTGCACACGGGTGAGAGGGAGGGCTGTGCGTAGCAGCGTAGCTCCCCACAACTTCCTGGCAAACACCATCGTTCAGCCACACGCTCCAGCCCAAGCTGCTGGCTGTGCTGGAGTACACAGGCCAGGGAGTGCACAGGCACTGAAAGCCTCAGCAAGCGTGCTGGGGGCTGGAGGCTGCCATTTTTCAGAATAAGTGTTACCAGTTTATTTGCATGTGAATCTGTCCTGCTTTAAACTTGCAAGTGCTCAGTGCTTATCACTCACTTACTTTCAGTCAATGTAATTATTTTTCTCCTTTCCTCACTGTATATCCTCGTCAATAATCTTTTTTATTTCAACTAATAGAGAACTGCCACATACAAAAGATCTTATAGTTTGGCAAAAAATGGCTTAAATAAGGAAACACTGTATCTTTTTTGGAATAAAGATCAGTTAGATTTATTTTCTTTTTCCCCAAGGGAGAATATTTAGGAAGACAGAAGGGGAAGATTTAGAGAAAACGGCACTGGAGCTGGCGTCAACAGCAGTGTTATAAGCAGCAACAGAGAAGTTAGAAAACTAGCTCATTTGTACAGTGTTAAGCTTGCTTCTGTGGTGTGCCAGGGAGGACAGCCAGGGTCCAAGCTGACCGTGCTGGGCTAGCTGGGAAGTAGAGGCTAGCGGCACATCTGGGCATTTCAGCTAGAGGTGGCCTATATTTTTCCATAATTTTTCCATAGTGCAGTTCCATTGAAATCAAAACATTTCATGGTCATGAGAACAGGTAAATTGTTGATATTTGTGAGATGAAAAAATGGTGATTTTTTTTTTATTCCCCCCATGCTTGACAAAACAATTTTATTTTGACAGTGTCAAAATAACAGGCTTTCAGAGAATTGTTTAGCAAACTCAAAAATGTGCTTTTGTCAAACCCATTTTTTTTTCTGTGTGAAATTGTCACTTTTGATCAAATGTTTAATCTAAAGTTTCTAGAAAAACTAGTGGTAAATTGGGGTGTTTAATTATGAACAATTTTGTCCCATTTTCAGTATTTTGTACAATTTCTTGTATTGTCCTTTCATCTCACAACACCCTTCTTCTACCTGTTCATTCTCAATAAGGTTGGCTCATAAAAGCACATAGAGTTTAAATCTACTTTACAGGAAACACTGAAAATTTGTTATTTGTTTTGCCACTTTTGAGACAAAATATTTTGAAATCATCAACAGCAATGTTAGACACAGAAATTGTTTTTATTTTTATATTTTATTTCTGACTGACAACAAAGCCAAATTCCAAAATCAGATCAAATTTTTTCATGAAATGTAAATGTTGAGGTCTGGTCTGCCTTAGGGTTTTTGGTTTTTTTCCCCTATATTTCTGAAAGAAAAGGATGTAGCAATATAGTTATGAATGATTTAATTAGTGCTAAGCTGAAGTGAAAATAGTTTTTAATCTATAAGAAAATCCAAATTTTTTTGAGGCTTGCGAAGGGAGTAGAGGAAGGTGTGAATTTATTTCCAGCTACATGCAGTGTCAAATACAGAAATTCAGTTGATCCCCAGGCTGCACAATTTTTCGTGAACAAGGAGGAAGGAGGGAAGGCGACCAAGTTTACACCACAGAAAGTGGAAATGGGGAAAATTTAAGCACCATCCTGGCGGATGCTGATGCCCCAGAAAGTGCACCCCTGGGTAGAGCAGAGCAGCTGGGGGTTTGTAGTAGGCCTGATGTGAAAAGAGTTTGTGCTGCTCTCCCTGCAGAGTCACCTTGTCCATGGCAGTGTGGATCCATTTCTGGTCCAGCTATCAGAAGCCTGCATGCCCCAGTTGCAGCCTCACACATAAACACTTAGTGATTTCATTTTATGTGAAGTCCAGCTGTCCTCATTCTTTGAAGTACCTTCTCTAGCGTTAACAGATGTTCAGTATCACTTTGCTGCTGTAATCAGGATGTCCTTGATCTTCATTATGATGCACTGTACCGCCGTGAGTGACTCCTGTGTGTGTATTTTCTCCCTGGTCCTCTGGAAGATCACAGGCATGGAGGAAGCTCACCCTAGTCCCTGGGCAGGTTTGAACGTCTAGCTGAACATTGCAGTCAGCTGGGACAGAACAGCAAGTGGCTGCTCAAGTTCATCGCCAGCATACCCTAGACAAAAGTTAATTTTATTTGCTGAGCTATTTGGAAAAGTCTGAGTGTCTGTATGGGCTTGTTCCATCCAATGTCTGAATTGCTGTGCTTTCAGTTTCTTGCTGTTATGTCATTTAAATTCCTCCTTATTTTGTGATTTCTTTTTAAGGAAGGATTGGTACTTCTGGAGGTTGGTGAAGTGCCGCAGATCAGCTTGTTTCCTAGACACTGGTTTTAATCTGGTCTAGGTCACCAGAAACAATCGTGCCATTTAACGACTCTTCGCTGTATTTAAGAGGAGGAAATACTCTCATCCAATTTCCCAGTGGAAAAGCATTTTATCATAACTCCCTGGGAGGAAGCTCCACTTCGTAAATAGCATCCATTGGCAACAGGAGTAGTGCCTGCCTACCAGTGCTGTTGTCATCTCCGCTGGTACATTATTGACAGTCTGATCACTCCTGCACCTCAAGTGCCCCATTCCTCCCACAGCAGCAGTCTTCCCATTAAGTGAGAGATGTACCTTTTGGCTTTTGTTTGCCTTTTCACTGATATAGATTGTGCTACTACTAAATAATGATAGATGTCCTGCTGATGATAATGATGGGGAGGGTAATGCTTTATCACAAACTTGGTAATAAGAAAACTATGTATTTAATTTACTGTAGTTTATTACCTATTAAATTAATGTCCCATGCATGTTGAACGTGGTAAGCTTGTCCGAGTTGCTTGGTAGGCAGGTTTTCCTGAGTTCATCTCCTAAATCACATTAGTTTAATATGGATAATGGACACTCGCTTTCTAATGCCAGTGGAAGCTGTCCTTGTCTTCCTTGATTTTTTCAGTTCTCAGTTACGCTCTTTTCAATGGGGTACCTGCTGCAACAGGTGCTGGGGGGCCAGTGGCACAGCCTCAGCCCTTTTCTGCATCACACCAAGATGGTGAACATTTGTTTTTTCTATGAAAATAGCAGCTCCTTCTAAATGTCCTGTTTTTCGTAGGGTATAGGATAAAATTAATGAGTTTTATAAGTGAATTCAGTAGTTTGTTAAAACTAATCAAAAACAGGTTCCTTGCTAAATCAGCATCCATCATTCTGTTCTGGGTGACACTAGTGGATCAGAGCAAATGCTTGAAACTGTCTGTATTGTTGGATGGTCAGTGTTGGCTGTATTGAAGAAACTCTCATGATGGTGGTACGTTGATGATGACTGTTACCTAATTCCTGGTATGGATTTGTTGAGAACTACGGTATCTTCCAAACTGTTCAGCTGTTGCCCAGAGGAGCTGTGGCACTGGGAATGCAGCAGCTGTTGCCCCACCTCAGTTTAGGACCAGCACTGGGACAGAAGTACAGAGGGACATTGTACCTCTACAAATCTCCTGTTGGGAGATTTTTACCCAGCTCTTGTTGAAATGCCTTGTGGCCTGTGGCTGCCAGCATCTGGAAGGTTTACAGGGATGTTGCTTGCTTCCTTGGAAGAGGGTAGGGTGAAGTATTGTGGGAAGGAGTGAGGCAGCCTTAAAGCTACTGGATGCTGAGATTGTGGCGGTTCTCAACTGGGGCAATGCCAGCCTTGCTAATGCAATTCAGTAATGCAACTTATGTAAAACAGGAAAAGAAGGAGTAAATCTGCTACTAGACAAGCCATGACTTTTTGAATGTGTCCTTTGCCCTTGGCTAACAAGGCAAAGCCACCCTGGCAAAAGAGCATTTAGATGCCGTGCAGTGTGCTGCACACGAGGGTGACTAAGCCTGTGGCCCCAGGCACGCTGGTAAAACTTTTTTTCCCACGACAATGGGCAGGGGATGATTGCCCTGCCTGGAAGCCTGGCTAGGCTGATGTTATCCTTTTGACTCACTTGCATCTGGGATGAAGCTCTTGGTTTCAAGACAGTTACAAAGAGAAGCCGGTCCAGTTGCTGGGGTGGTTTTCAGATAATTTATTTTGAGATTAGTTGTTCATGGAAGACTTCATGTTTTTGCTTAGTGAACATGAGCTGAGAGTCCTACAGCCATGAGGTTACCCTTAGATTTGTGCTCTGAGTCGGTATGTTGCTGGTTGTTGTCTTCTGGATGTTTCCCTCCTGCTTAAAATCTTTGCCAACTTTTCTGTGTAGAATTCAGAATGTGTAGTCTTCTGAGACACAGAAGCATGCAAATGAAACAGATCTGGTTGCTTCAGGGCAAAAAACGAAGAGGAGGGGATCAAGCAATAAAATCCTAAGGAACACCGAGCTAATAGATAGATCTTTAAATTCGATATTCATCTACTGAGAGATCACAACTACTAGTTGTACAGTTATTGCCTGGCATGAGGACTGGACAGCTTTACAGTTCTGTATTGGAGTAGGATATGCCCAGAGTTTTTTGAGACCTGGCTTACTTTCGTTTGCCATTTTAACTCTGTGGTTGCTGAGTCTGTGAACTCCTGCAAGCAGTACCAAATGCTCATGTGTTCAGTTAATGCTCACACGCTCAAAGTACTATAATAATTGCTGGTTTGGGGCCAGGACAGGATTTTTCACCTGGGTTAAATTTTAATTTTTTGTACTTTCTGTAAAGTAGGACCTGAGTTTATCTAGTACCCATACAGGGAATTAAATTCTTTTTCTCTTTTAGGGCTTGTTATAGTTAGGGGGATTAGTCTTTCTGCTACATAATTTTAAGTTTGTTGCAGGGTGGTTTATGACCCACAGCAGGTGGAGATATTGGAATGCCCCTTGTAATGGCTGGTGGAACAGGCAGCTGTAGTTGCTGATCTCCACAATACTTTCTGGACTAAAGTTTGTAACATCCTTGTAATGTTTTTATTTGTAAATTACTGACATGTACTTTCATTCTTGATTTTAATATTATTTATCGTACATACACATGTGTGTATGTATGTTTGGAAGCATTTAAGGCACTTTGCTTGTTGACCAGGCATGAGTCACTCTCTTGTACCAAGGAATTGCCTCCATAAGAAAATGTAGCTTTAAAAACACTTCCTCTGATTCATGCATGATTTGCACTAATGTCAGTAGGAATTGTTATCACAGAACACTGAAAACAAAAAGCATGGACCTTGAAGCAGGCAAAGAGTTTGTCCTGTGCAAGACATCAATCAGAAGGGCTGTTCTTGCCTTCTTTATTAGAGGTCAAAACAAAAACACTGGTCAGATTTGATGTTGTCTGTGAAAACTTATCAGTTGCTTAAGTGGAAGTCCAGCTTATCCTGGCAGCTGAGTTTGGCACAGTACCAGTTCTCTGGGTACATTGAACTCTTGAAGTGTCAGTGAAGGTGGAAAGTGGATTTGCTCCTTGTGCATTACTCCTCTAAACCACCACATCTGCGAGCTGCAGCTGTGAAAGAAACAGAGACCCAGCTTCTGAAGCTCTGGAATGGTGATCTCTTTGTGAGATGCAGGGTTTCTCCTCTGTAACTTAGCAATATAACCCCAACAGTTGATTTAGTGAGTTGCTATATAGTGATGTAGCTATGGATTTGTGGAGAGTGTGAATTAATTTTAAAATAGGCAGCTTGGCCTGGTAAAGGTAAAGAGCCACCTCTGGTAGACTGGAGCCTGCTCTGGTAATACGGCTTGTACTGGGAATGGAGTTACTCTTTAAATAAAATTCACATAAGAGTATGCCATGTGGAGTTAGATCCGTAACAGTGACAAAGAGCTATGGGGTGTGCTCATGCAGTGGTAAGAAACCGGTGTTTGGGACTGGAAATGTATTTAGGCTCATCTGAAGTAGACCATTGTGTCAGTTCATGCTACAGCAATTATTAAACAGTTGTTACTTATTATTATTATCCAGATTGAATTAGATGCTGTACAAGCACAGAACATAAAGATGGGCCCTGCCCAGAAAAACTCAATATGGATGTGACTGCTTAAGCTATTTTTTTTTTTATTTGAAAATAAATACATAACAGCTGCTGCCATTCCAGAGGAAGGAATGAGCCTATGAAATATCTGGCTTACATAAAAGTTAACAGTTCTTTTAAGTTAGAGTCAAGTGATGGAGTGGGTGTGAAGGGGTGGGAAAGTACTCAAATTACCCACAACCCTGGCCTAGCTGGGTTTTCCTGCTAATCAGATCAGCAGTGAAACTGTTAACAATGTTGACATTCACATTGTCATCATTAAACTGCAGCCTAAACACTCCCTTTTGATTAAAGGCAGCATCTTAAATCTCTCCTCACTATTGTTGGAGCATTCCAGCAGCTCGAGCCAGCAGTCTGGCCTTACATCCCTGCTTGGAAGGTTTCCCTCCTAACCAGAAAACTAAGAAACTTCACTGTCACTGAAAATAGCTGAGAACTTGCTTTCCTTTGTATGGGGCAGAGCGCATAGTTGTACATATGATTTTTTTTTTTTTCTTTCTGTTGAGAAAACGATGAGGATGGGCTGCCTATGCTGTGACTTGGCTGCACACAAAGGCCGTAACAGACAGGATACTTGACTTTTGACCACAGTTCAAATGTGGCTTTCAGAATTACAGGTGCAAGTTTTGTGGTTATAAATTGCTGTTGCAAAAAGGGGAGGTGGCCCTGGCATGAACTGTGCCACCCGCTTTAGCAGTGGGAAACTAAACATGCACGAGGGATGTTACTGGAGAAAAGTTAGCATCTTGTAACCGCCTGTCCTGCTACAGTGGGACCCTTAGAGAGAATTAAAGACAAATATGTCTTCAAAAAAAGGCAGGGGTTGTCCTTTTCCACTCCTTCCCCTTCATTTAATCAAAATAAGACATTATGTTTTTGTTGACTTGTTTGTTGTGTTTTTATTTTTCAGTTTCTTAAATAACGTTGAGGGAAGTGAATTTGCCTCAGTGTGTGAGACAAAGCCCAGCTAAACTCAAAACCATGTCCTGGGACATCCATCCAAGAAAAGATCTGAATGGAAACATTGACACAGCCTGACCTGCAGTGGTAGTGCTGTGCCTCATTGCAGTAAGCACAGAATGCATGAGAAGCTGGAGCGTAGCCCTGGGTGGGGTGCAGCAGTGGTAGATTTTATAGGGTGCCACGTGTATTGGAAATGTGGTCATAAATGTGCATAAAAATTATCATCTTCAACTTAATAAAATGAGTCAGAGTAAACAGGGAAATGCGAAAACATTCTCTGCTTGTTTTATTGAATAGGGGTTTGGTTCTAGAGCTATGGTCATTCTTTTTGGGGAAGGCTTTTTATTTCTTTTTCTCAGGATACATGCGTGGGAGAAAGGATACGTTTAAAAAAGAGGAAGAAAAAACCCTCAATCCATTTATATCCTTCCTAAACAGCTTAGCTTTACTGCTGTGTGGAGTCCTACCCAGACTCTCTCTTCACTGGGCAAGAGTTTGCAAATGCTTTTCCTCTCTTGTAAGCAAACCTTCCTGCCTGGGGCAGCCAGGAGCTGCTGCCAGGCTGCTTATGGCGGAGTCAGTTCTGCAAGGCTTTGGGCACAGGTGGATGCAGCTCACATCTACTTGCAAAACCCTGTGCACGTGCATGGGCTTGGACACTTGACAGTGTTGGAGACAGTTTCTTTCTCCTCTTAGTGCTGTGGTAAATCTGAGTGCTAGAGCAAAGGAAAATAAGCATATTTAGAGGAAGTTAGAACAGAGAATCTTCATCGTAAGCTGCTGGATCCATTCACCTCACAGTATCTTGTTTGGTTGTCTGGATATGGCTCAGGGCTGCTGGCTGCTGCGAAGTCCCCAGAAGTTGTAAATGAACATTTTATTCGCAGCAGTGCTTTGTGTTAGGGAAATGACAAGGGCCAAATCCTGTCCTCTGCAACCCCGTGGTAGGTGCTGCGGGCTCTTCTCAAGCCAGGTGCTGGAGTGCTAGCACTGTGACCACGCATGGTCGCCATGCTGACCGTGCCCTCCTTTGCTCTTCCAAAATAATACCTTCTTGTAAGGAGAAAAATTGGGAACTCCCCCCGCCCCCCCCGCTTTGTTCAAAAGTAGTGTCATTCCGATGGTGTCCTGGAGAGTTTTGGTGCTCCATATGCCACTCCTACCTTCTACCGCGTGACAGATGCAAAAGATCCTTTCACGTTTACCGTGGTGGCATGACAACAATGTGTGTCCCTGATTACTGGCAGCATGTCGCTTCCAAGGTTATGGAGTGCAAATGATTCTGTAGCCATAAAAAATTAATCTCGATGTTCTCTGCTTTGTCAGTCTATACATAATTGGCCACATTCAAATTTTGGTCAGGCTGGTGCAAATTAAGAATAATCCAGCTGAGTTTATAATTGCTCAATCTGGTATAAAGGTTAGGGAAATACAGCGTCTACCTCTTTCTCTCTGTGTACTTATATATTTATGTATGTAGAGAAATAGATGTCTGTATATATATAAATGTATGTGTATATATATGTGTATGAAAATGCTCCATGCTCCAAAATACATTTTTTCAAAGATGGAAAGATATCAAGAGGGTCATACTGGAGGGGCAGTAACCATGGGGGGTATGGAGAAGAGGATTATTATGGACAGTATGGGAGGATGAATAAGATTTTTGTCTTTCTGCATTGCAGTTTTTGTGTGTGCCTGCACCATTTTATTTGGAGTATATTGTCATGGCAGAAATAAAAGCAAACTTCATTTACTCAGAGGAAATGAAATAAAACCACGAAGACTTAAACCAGTAAAATGTAAAACATGCTGGTGGCATTGACCTCCTCCTGGTTTACCTTGAAAAAAAAAAAAAATAAAAAACGTAATGTTCCTGGAAGGCAACCTAGTGCTGTGACCTACACTAATTAATCTGCCCATCAGATCTGATTAAGCACTTCCAAATCTGGCAAATTGCCACTCTTCTTGAGACAGAAAGGTAAATAAATATAAAGTTGGTAAATCACAGCCCTCCAGTGATACCTCTGTCAGCAGTCGTGAGCAAAGAGCAGCAGATATTGAGCCTCCAAACACTCTGTGCCTGATAATAAAAATGTTTTTGCGTGCGGGGATGAAGCAGAGCACATCACCATCTGCTCCAGTCCCTCTGATGTCGGGCAGCTTACGCACCTGCTGAAAGGCCGTCTCTCCTGGATGCAGCCCCAGTCAAGCAACAGGTACAGAGCCTGAGGGCAGGGCAGCATCCTCTGTGGGCACAGGTTTTCCCACATGTGTTAGAGTGGAGGTTTGGGATGTGATTCACGTACGGTGGTTGGTTTCTGCTTGGACTCCAGTCTCTGCTGGGAGAGTAGATGAGCTGCAAAGCCACCTGAAGGGGTTGTGCTTGCCCTGGGTGGGGATTTGCAGGTGTTTTCCAGAGCTGCTTTTGCAGCTGATGGTCGGTTCCTTTGCACCGTTTGGTGAGTGAGGGCGAATCTCTGCAAGGGCAGCTGTGGAGCTCCTTCGCCATGCTCAGAGCAGCGTGCTGCTGCTTCCCATGCTTGGGCAGGTGGCCTGACCCTGCACCAACTGTGAGCTGGAGCTATGCCTTAGGATAAAGTGGTGATGATGGCACCAGTGCTACCACTTGCTTTATAACCCCCTCCCTGCCTTGAGACTATCTGGTGCAGCGGAGATTTCTAAATAACGTGTATTCAAATTGGTAAAATGCTTTGATTCGATCCTTTGGTCTCAACCATAAAATTATTTCCCTGGATTGTTGGCCTTGGTGTACCATTAAGCATTTAAGAGTTAGAATGTCTTTATGGGGAAGGACTGAAGTTATTCCAGGTAAGGTGATATTATCTTCAGTTACCCACAGTGGACTGCAGGGGCTGATGGATCAGTCCCGCCTACTCTGCTTGTGTACATACAATAAAAGAATAACAAAATATAGATGAAAGTGGGGTCTGACTGTTCAGGAGCTCTGACCATGCCTATAAAATAGTAGAGTCCTAAAAGTTTATAAATAACTTGAACCAGCTTTACTTTGGATCACTTTGTTATAGACAGTTAATTTTAACAAAGGGCTTTAAAGTACATAAAGAAGGAGAAGGTTAATGAAACTGAAGGGTGGAGGGTAGTATGTCAAAGGTCTTCTTTCTGAGTGTTCCGATTCCTGAAAGCTGTAACTTCCAGTGCTGCGGCCGTAAGATGGCTGTAAGTGACAGTAACCCCCATAGCCCCTGGTGCAGTTGATACAGTGAGAGCTGGCTGGCTTGTGCACGGACAATGGGATTTCCCTTTTCACGCAGACTTTGAAAGGAAAGGTGAGCTGACGATGCTGAGGAGTGGTAGTCTCAGCCCCAGAGAGTCTAGTATTGAAATTCAAGCTCTTTTAAGGCATTTAGGTCACAGTTTTCTGAGACTTGAGTGAAACAGGTTGGGGGTGGTTTAAATAAAGATCTCATATCTTCATGTACCTGAGAAACGGCCTGGTTTTCAGAGGTGCTGAACCCACACTTGACAAATGATTGACTGATTTCTTTACAGAAATTATTTTCTTTGTGTAACTGCCTCTGAAGTTTAATCCTGGGTTGTAGGTGGTGTGAAAGCCTGTTTAGTGGAAAAGAAAAAAAAATTTTTCTTTCTTCCTCTGTATTACACAATAGCATTGATACTACTTTCAGAGAGAAAAGTGATTTACATTTTTAAAAGACTATCCCAGTATGGAATACCTCTCTGCCCTGCTATCCACATGGAGAAGGCTAGTGTGGAGGTAGAGCGTGTCCCACAGCTTAGTAGGGGCTCTCTGGGGTCAGCAGGACCCTGCGTTCCCTTGCGCATGGCCAGTCTTGCAGGTCTATGTCTTTCTCTTCCCCCCAAACAGACTGCCCTCCTGTAGGGAGGAGTCTGATTGCTGGGCAGCCTGTTGCCATTGCATGGTCCTTTTTACAGGCAATCTGTGCTCATTACCATTTATTTATGCATACGTTTTCTGCATCCCCTGCCACCAGAATAGCGACGACACGGCCCGCTCTTCCTTCCAGTGCTCCCTTTGAGCAAAGAAGGCTGAAATAGGGTAGTGCTGAAGTAAGGAGGGCTAAGAAGCTTACATCAAATGTAGCTGGGTGAATCTGCTGCAGTATTTTACCTGCATGTCTAGTTGAAGCCAACATAGTCCATTGTCCATTTTAAGGGAGCAAGTGCAGACAGAGACCACTGGAAGGAGGGAGGGGCAACATGCTGCTGGAGAAGAAGTAGGTGGTTAGGTTGTCAAGGGTGTCTCCTTCAGAGGTGAAGCTAAGTTGGGAAATGTGCTCCTAAGCCCCCATGTGTGGTCCCCATGGCCTGTACCCCTGTGAGGCTGGCAGCTTCAGGGTGAATAGAGTGCACAGTCACAGGTGATGCACATGCTGGGCAGATGTCATCTTCATTTGTGGAAGTCAGTCGGTTGTGATGATCTGCTTGGAGACATACAGATCAGGTTTGGAAGAAAGCTCTATGGTGCATTTCCTCCTAGACGTTGCTATCTCACCTGCAGGCTGCTGGGTTTCCAGGGGGTCAGCCCTGCTGTACAGGTCAGAGCAAAACCAGGTACTGCAGGTACATCCACTACCTGTGCCATGGTAGTGGAAGGGCTGGCAGCCTGGCACGATGTGCAGTTCAGCTTTCATTATTATGACTGAGAGCCCTGAGGCCTGAGAGCAACACAGATTTCAGACAAGAGCTACAAGCCTTGTCTTTGGGTCTTCCTACTCATTCAAAACAAGTACAGCATGATGCAGCCATTAAACAATATTCATTCAAGGGCTTATGCTCCCTATCCATAGAAGTAGAAAAGGCCTCTGTCCTTCAAACTACTCCATGCTTTGAAAATGCTACTGTTCTGCATTGTATTCTGTGTGGGAGATGACTTGATGTGCACTGCAGGCTCTGAACCAGTGACCTGTGAACATGTCCGTGCCATGGCAAATCTTTGGTCTGCTGATTGTCTGTTTTTATGAATCGCCACAAAAGGATTCCTTGGCTAGTACACCTTCTCCTCCCATAACTTTACAATGCCCTGAGCAAATAATCTTTTCTTAAATACAACTGAACAATAGTATCTCTTACACAATAGGGAGATGTTTGTTGATTCATTGATGCATGGGGAAAGCAAGCCTTGAATACATCGTACATCGTCTTTATAAAATATGTGCTACGGAATGCAGTCTCTGGCAAAATATATTACAATCCATTAGCCTTGTAGGAATAATTAAAAAAAACCCCACACATTAATCTCAACCAAACCACATAAAACTGACACCTCATGTTTCATAGATGAATTAAGCATAGTAGAGCAATTGTCCTTGGCTGTAGGTCCATGTTCTTATGTGACAGTGCCTTCCACACAATTATTTCATCATAAAGCTGTTTACTAACATTATTTTTCTTGCAATAGTTTTTAATAACATTCTTTGGGGAACAGTTCCACTTAAGAGTCTTAAATTACTAGCTCTTTTCAGACACGTACATATTGGCAGTTATGTTTATGAATGTATTTTGCCGTTTCTTTGTGTTTGATATGTTGTGGATTAGTAGGTTATGTGAAACTCAAAAGAGAATAAGTATTTTTTTCCTCTAGAGTTGATAGTAAATGAAAATCTATTTTCATGAACATCTACAATGTTTTTGAAGTTGTTTTTCTATGAAAGTTAAAAATGAATCAGTTCCCTGTCTGTTCGCCCTATTTGTTTTTAAATTGTATCAATATGTTTGAGAATTTTCTGTATCTTCCCCCAGTTTAACAAGTACTACTACAATGACAGTTTAAATAGCATTTTTGATTTATGAAAGGAAACATTTCTTTTCCCCATGTGTTGTGGTTTAACCCCAGCTGGCAACTAAGTACCACGCAGCCGCTTGCTCACTCCCCCTGCCAACCCCGGTGGGACAGGGAGGAGAATCAGAAAAAGGTAGAATATGTAGGTTGAGATAAGAAAAGTTTAATAATTGAAATACAGTAAAATATAATAATAATAATAGTAGTAGTAGTAATGAAAAGGGTGATAACAAAAAGAGAGTGAGGAATAAAACCCAAGAACCCCAAGTGATGCACAAGACAGTTGCTCACCCCCTGCTTGCTGATGCCCAGCCAGACCGTGAGCTGCGATTGGCCCCTCCCAGCCAAGTCCCCCCTAACCCTGTTTATATACCCAGCACGATGTTCTGTGGTATGGAACAGCCCTTCGGCTAGTTTGGGTCAGCTGTCCTGGCCTTACTCCGTCCTGCCTTCACTCCATCCCGGCTTCTTGTGCATCTCCTCACTGGCCCAGCATGGGAAGCTGAAGAGTCCTTGACCCAGAGTAAGCACTACTTGGCAACAACTAAAACATTAGTGTGTTATCAACATTGTTCTCATACTAAACCCAAAACACAGCACTGCAGCAGCTACTAAGAAAATTAATTCTATCCCAGCTCAAACCAGGACACCATGAAACCCACATTTTGGTGAAGTTCATCATGATTTTGTGTAAAAGCTTTTTTTTTCACACCACCATTACCACCACCACCACCCCACCCCACCCCCCACCCCTGACTGTATTCAGTTAAAGGAAAAACTGCTATGGATATGAAGATTTCCACAGATTTTGAGAAGAGGGATGGGAAGGACCTATTAGGAACAGAGACCTCTTAACCTCTTGCTCCCAAACCTTAAGTTTTCCATAAATGCTAAAGGAGAGGTCAGATGCTCTGCTAATGGGTTAGCTTCAATCCTGTACCTGTAAGCTTTTGTGTAGCTACCTCGATGAGAAGTGGTGCTTCCTCTCCTGTTCCTCCATCCATCAAGGCTGCTTGTTCAGGCTGGCAAGAGGGCTAGCATGCCATCTTTGTGAGTCATGCCAGTCTATGTGTAGCATCATTTATTGCACTTACTCTTTCTTGAACCTAGCTCTTCCAGAGAGACAGAGAGCAATAGCTCAGCTTCAGTGGGGGCAAACTTGAAGCTCTCACTGGCCCTTGAGAATGAACTCGCTTTGTCTCAGGGCTAAGAAGAATTGCAGCAAGTGCTATCTGTGCATTTGCCCAAGTTGTCTTCCACAAATTGCACACCTTCTGGGTTTAGCCATCCAGAGAGGGACCATCGCAAACAGAGAATTTCATATTCAAGTGAGCAGACAAACAGCATTAGTATTTAATCTTGCTTGGAGTTGTCAGCTACTATTAAAATGGGGTTTCTCTCTCTCTCTTTGCCTTTTCTACTTTGTTTATACCATCCTCACAAATTCAAATTAATGTTATGGAAAAATTGTCACCAGGAAAAAATTAGTCAGACTCAGTGCCAGGGATACCAAAGTTAACAAGGTATTTAAAAATCAAAGAAAATATTACAAGTGAGCACGAATATTATGTTTTAAGGCGCAAAAAGACATGCTAAAGACCAATTATTAATTACAAAGTTTCAGCTTATCAAGTAATTTGTGTAATGGTTGAAAAAAGCAAAAAATATTAAAGTTTTTTTTCTTTCTCTAAATGTGCATATTTTTTTTGGTCTAAACCAACAAGAACAAAAAGCTTTATGAACTGAAAAAACGAAGAGCAAGAGCTCTTCTCTTATTTGCACCTGTCAAGCCACACTGAAGTCAGCAAGCTGGTATGGGTGTAAACCCAGAATGTCAGTGTTTGCATTTTCTGATGGTATTGCCCACGCTTGCTACTTCAGAGATAGACTGATGGATCTGAAGCCGCAAAAGTCCAAATCCAGCTTTCTAGGTCCACACGCCCTGGAGTGTCAGACAAGGTGAGCACTTGGCAGCTCTGAGTTTGACAAAAGCCCCAGAATGTTTTGGAATTCAGAGAAAGATTTAAGTATTTAAATATTAATTTTGAGCCTAAAGTGACCTTCTGCTTGTGTAGAACTTGGTCATAAGCCCTTGATGTTTAGATAGCCATTTCTGGTTTGTTGACCTCATAAAATTAGAGATCACTTGCCACTTTCAGATCTGGTTAGCAGGTGGATTCTAGCTGCTTTCTAAAATATGTATGATCAGTAGTTTCTGGCTTCTCAAAATCAAGTTATTTGTCTTTATAACATGAAAAAACCTTCTTTCCACCCTGAGATGCAAGTTAAAGTCAGAGCTCGTGCGTGCATGGCTACAGGCATGATTTGCTACTGCACTTGGATAGTTCATAGTACAGATCTATGATGGATTTGAAGAATGAGGGCAGCAATACTGGATCTTTGAGCCTGGAGCTCAAAAGATATGAAGATTATAATGCAAAATCTCTTCTATTTCTTCTTCTCTAAATGTTACCTTCTTCAGAAAACCTAGGGGGAAGAAAATTGGTAGACTTCCCTGTGTACAAATTCCCCTCTTTGCCTGAAGAAGATTTCTTAAGTTCAGCCAACCTCCTATGGTGCTTGGCCTTGAAAATACGCAGCACTTGCAACTCCTATGTAGCAGTTTCTGGAAAACTTTTTAACATGAAATTTCCATTCCTTAAAGCCAAGGTAAAAGAAGACTTTTTTATGATCAAGTCATGTAATTCCCAAGTGGCATTAATGCTGGGTGAAAATAGAAACGGAGGCAGAGAAGTGGGTTTTGTAAGTGTGTTGATAGCAAGAACTGCCGTATGCCTCCATCCCAACCCAGGGCTGGTTCCCATGCAGAGGGCACTCTCCTCTCGGGAAGATACCCGTGTGATAAACAGAAACACGTGAGGGGCTACTTGGTGTGAGGTGAGGGCTGTCTGAGAGAGTTTATGGACTGGGTTGAACTGCTTGGCATGTATTACTCGTGGCAGTCTAACATGGAGTTTTGGCACCACGGTACAGTAGCAGCTTTTACACAGTGAGTGAGAGAAAAAGTGTGTCTGAATTTTTCCATGAACAGTCAAAAGCCTTTGTGTCTGAAACTCGTATAGAGATGCTAATTCAGAAGAACTTTGGCATTGATTAAACAGGTCACATCTGATGCATTATGCATAAATGAGCCTAAAAATTGCTAGTCTTCACAAATAAAGCAAATACGATGAGGTGATATACATTTTTTTTCTGAAAAGCAGCAGTCGCTTGGGTTCAACAAGGAGTAATTAATAGAGTTTTAAAAGATACGCTATATAATTCCATGAGTACTTAAGGCTAGGGTGAAATAATACCCTACGTTGGTCTTGAACCACAATGAATAATACGATTATTTTTACTTTGCAAGAGGTCATAACAAATGTTTGAGATTTAAACTGCCATAACTACAAATTTAGCAGAAAGTAGGCATTTAATGATAGATTTCATTGCTGTGGTTTAGGTTTTATTTTGAATGTTTGTTTTATCTTAAAAACACTAATGCTAAAATGTTGTCTCAAATCTTTATTTTCAAATTACTTATTATATCACCATAAATTACAGGGTGCAGTAAAAGCCAGATTTAAAAGGAGGCATACTTTACTTTCTCATATTTCTAAAAATAGTGCAATGCTTATGAAACACGAATCATCATTAAAAAAAGTTCTTTTTATACAACTGAAGTTGCTAGTGCTGAACTAGTGGCTTTCCTCCAAGTGGCACAATGGAGTGCTCCAAATTTAGGTCTGTAATGGTAGAGGTTAACTTTAGGAAGTCCGAGTAAAACTGTAATCTATACTTCTACCACAATTACAATGTTTTCTCTCAAATGATAGTGAAGTCCCTGGGGTGAGTGCTAGAAAATACCTTGTAAAGATGTTCTTATGGCTTTTATTGTTTTGATGCTTTTGCATTTTCAGCACATGTTATTAGATTCGGCAAAAGACCTGGGCTGTGACCCAGGACTGTTCAGAGGCTGTGGGTTGCAGCCGGCTCCCAGCACTCAGCCAGACGCAAAGGGTGGAGCATGTAGTTGATAGCGAAGAGATGCATATGCCACGTTGACAAGATGATGGGTAAACAAAGCTTAAGGGACACTTGTTAAACTCAACATAGCCAAAAATGAATCTTTTCCATGGTATTTTTAGAAGGCTTCAGCCTAAGGAAAACATTCACCTGTGTGACCTGAGGAAAAGTCTAGAGAGCTGGTTGCTATTTAGCCATCAAAAAAACCATATGTGCATCTTTTTCAGATGCCCTCATCAGTTCTTTCCTTCCGGGCATATTTTTGGAAGACTCGCACATCTCCCCCTGTGAATCACAGTATCCTGCTGGCTTGTCAGAGTGAGCTGGGACCAACACATGTCAACCCTGAACCTAAATCATATCTAGTAGGTGTGATGTGAGGGCTGCTGACAGCCAATGCTCCTTTACTGGGCCACCAAAATAACTCTGCATTGCTGCTGCAAGTGCTGCAGCTTGTTTCCTCAGCTCACAGTATAGTCTCTGTGTGGGGGAACCCGAAGGATGTGGCCATTATAACGTTACTTCTGCATGGGAGTGAAAAGAGCTGGGTGGCTGCCAGCATTTAAACAGAGAGCTCTGGTGTGTGCAGGATGGTCTGGAGAAGTAGGGGTACGTAGGTAGCAATCCGAATAGGAAGCTGTGCAGCTGGCAGGCTCTCAGCACCCTTGGGGCTTGGCCGGAACAATATAAAGGTTCAGAATCAGTAGTATTGAAAGCAGGTGCGTTGTCAGCGGAAGGCTTCCCCATCAGCACGAGGCAGTAACAGCCTGGCTGGGGAGAACCCGAGGGACCGAACGCGGGGTCACTTGCCTGGGCAGAGGAACAACTGCTCCTGGTGAAACGTGATTTCTGACCAGGCATTTAATAATGAGTTCTTCCAAGCATACCCTCAATAAATGAAAATGTAGTAAGAATCTTTTTTAGCTAACTTCACCAAAGCTTTTGGCCTAATGTGCTGCAGGCGTTAGCGCAGCAAGTAGGTGGCCTGTGCTGCTGCCCATACTCTGTCAGGAAGACAAAGAATCTGGGAGGAACATCAATCTGTTTCTCTTCACAGGGCTGTCTCTTCCCCCCTTTGTCAGTCAAAGGTGTCAATGTCTCTCCCCTCTATCCTCCCCCCTCCCCAAGTTGAGTAGTGTCAGTCATTCCTGTTTTTTTCTTTTTATTAATGATTTTGCAAGGCTATGTCATTACTGTGCTATACATTTTTATACAGATGGCACGACTGTGCATTTTAATGGCAAATCTGTTTCTCACATAACGCCTGAACTGCAAAAAGACTTTGACAGACTGGTTCAAGGAAAACAAACTGGTTTTAAATGTAGCAAAAACTAAAACAATGCCTTTTGGCTCTCCTAATCATCTGAACTCAAAGGATGATTTTATTTGGAAGTCAGAAATCTTAAGGAGGAGAGTGGACCAAATGTGCATGTTGAAAGAAAACCAGAGGAAGGAGGGAGAGAGGTTTGTAATCCATGGGCTGTATGTTTTGTTCAGCAAGGCACAGTTAGTTTGATCAGAACTGAATCTGGCCTGTAACTCTAGAGAAGGACCATGCAGGGTTTTGGATTTCAAGAAGAGCTAAGGTGTTAGGTTTATAAATCTGAAAAGTAGAAGTGGGGGTGGGGGAAGGGGGGAAAAGGATGAGGGGTAGCGGGGAGGCAGGGAACAACCAGAAGATGAAAAATTTGTGTATGTTAAGTACCACCAAAATCAAAGACCACAATACACATTTGCCCATTTTTGAAGAAGCCCATTTCTTCTTTGATCATATCCTTTGTGTTTTATGTTCTTTTAAACCTATGCAAGTGCAGACAGTTCTCAGTGGTCCTACCATCACCATTCTCTGCAGTGACACATGACTTTCTGTTTGTGTCACTATCCATTTATCTGTTTGATATCTTTACCTTGCAGTTGGTATATGGACACAGTTCACAGTAGCCCTGATCTTTCATTGGCTTATACACTGTGTAATTTTGTAGCTCAAATCTGAAATGTTAGTCCTTTCTATTTGCTATCTCCAATGTATTCACTGGCATGAATTGGCTGAGGTCAGTGGAGTTGCTGGTAGCTTAAAGCTCTTGCATGTCTGAGTGTTCACATCCTTGATGCCTTTATATCAAAAATTCAAAGGACTTGACAACTCATTGTTTTGGCGCTTATATTCATAGTGAATAAAACTCCGTTGGAAAAGATAACCAGGAGAAAGGGGAGGAGAATCTCATTCTTATTAGCACTGCAAAACCAGATACTCTCTGAGGGCCCCACATAGCAGCAAATTCTGTCTGTCATGTTGTTGGGCGTGTTCTTGTCTATGTTGGATGCAGTGAAGTGTAAGAATAGTAACGTTTAGATGTCTGTAAATATTTGTTTTAACAACATTTGAGGAGCTAGGGTAAATGAGTATGAGATAGAAAGCATGGACAGACCTAGCTGCTGTTACTGACATCTCAGCCTCTCCTCTTGAAGCAACCCAAAAGTCTCCCTGTAGGTAAGAGGGATCACTAGCTGTTAATGATGGTCTGAGGTGCTGGAAAGGCAATATAATGTACAGAAATTCTCCTCTTGCTCCAAGTTTTCCACAGAAATCAGCATTTTCTGATGCTGCTCTTGATCTGCTGGAGACCCACCAGTGTTCAGATTCGGCTCCCAGGATGCTTTCCTTTTCTGTAGCCTGGCTGCCTGTAAACATCTGGGTTTTGGTAGACCAGTGTTTCAATAACATTGCAAAAATTGAGGTGAGGGAAAAGCACTTCTTGGAGTGTCTTCTCCCTCTTTCTTCTTCCAGTCTTAACATGGAGCTTAACATCAGCCTGAAATCACGTGGTCATTGACCACAGCTGCATTTTATATCCACTTCTGAAGCATGTGTGTAGCACTATAAACATAAATTATTGGAGAGTTATTTCAAGAACAACAGTGTATATAATTAAAAAAGCATCATTTACAGCATTCTTTCATGACAAAGTGCTATGTCACTTTTGTTTCATCATAAATAAAAGGGGCGTTGGATAAATTCTTGGCATGATGGGAAAGCTGCCAAACATGAATGTGGCTTGAATTTATCAGAAATCATTATTATTTTTATATACCATGTTATATAGAAGGCATCCTTTTGTGTGGTGAAGTAACTTCCTCTCTGCACCCTAAATATGTGGCAGGTGAAAACCATTGCACTGAGAAATCATAATGTTAATTTTTTAAAAAGTTATTCCAAATCATTTTTCCCCCTGAAGTGTTTTTCCTTTGTGAAGGCTGTGCTCTAGTTCTAATGCCTGTTTTTTTTTCTAACTGGAGTGCTCAGGAAGGCTGGGAGGGGGCAGATGGCACAAGAATACAGAGCATGTGCAAATGGACCAGAGATGAAAAGGTTGGGCTCTGTATGCCAGAAGCTTTACTGGTAGTGTGAACTTGGAATATCTCAACTACAGTTAATGTTTTTGTTATGACCTAGTGGGATAAGGCTGCATTTCTGTCTTTTTAAGGTGTCTAATTTTGGAAGCAGTTAGTAAGTAATAACATTTGATGTACAAAATCCAACAAGACTTTGAGACTTCAGGCTGCAACTAGTAAATCACACATAAAACCAGTTGGGTAGGTCCTGGATGCATCATTTTCAACACTGACCTGAACACCCTCAGCTGCATACAGTGGTTATTGCTCCTTGTGTTCAGTTGTTAACCTGTATGATGATGATAGGTATCTGCTTGAGATAGTACAGCAGCCAAGGAAATACATGCAGGAACATTTCAGTGACTGTATGGAAAATCACTTCAGTCGGGTCTGCAAACCTTTTGACTGACCTTTTTGCAAGCAGAGTTTTGCTTATGTAAGTGATTGCAGAAGGGAGCTTTCAAGAATGTGGCCCGAAGAACTTTTTGGATGCGAGTCCTGTGAAAACAGAAACTACTGTTCTCAGGAAGGGAAAACAACAATGTTTTATTGTTGTTTGGTCATCCAGTCCATGAGAAGATAGAGTAAGGAGTGATTTAGTCAAAATCAGCAGCTAGTTAACTCGCACAAGGTTGTAGGTAGATGTAGACACAGGTAAAGCTTTTCAAACTAGTCTTTAATGACTCTTGGCAATAGCATTACAGGCTTGTAAGAGTTTAGCTAGTATGTTGCTTTCTTTTGGAATTTTTACTCCTTATTCCATAGCTCTTGCAATCTGTACTTGTCCAGATGCTCACCCACAGGAATTTGTACTTGATGTAAAAGGATGAGCACAGGCTAGCACTTTGAGCCATGGCAGCATGCTAATGACTGCCTTCTTGGCAACAAGGAGGCATAACATCTTTTAAAGAGTTAGATATATAGTATCTGTGGGGGTGAGGGTCAACTGGATAACAGCCACTTAATTTTGTAGGTGGCTGAGAGAAGGTGGCAAGCAAAGCTCTGATTTGTGGTGGGTGTTTTAACAGGACTCTTTGGTACTAAAATAGTATGGTGTAGGAACTGGAAAATTTGCAAAGGCTCTGGTCTTTATGGATCAGGATAGTAAGAGATTCCAATCCATCCTCCACCTTTGCCCAGAAGGTAGTGGCATTTGAGGTGTTAAGAGTTTATTTACTGTCTATTCGTTGTTTCTCCAGCAGGTAACCACTTCATGAAACGTCCCTGAGTAGATAGGTTGTGATGATTTTATGATGTTTTCTACACATTTTGTTGAGTCTGTGGCTTGCTATTTGTTTCTCAGTGGAAGTGGATGTTAGTTTTGCTTGCTGTGAGATTGTCACACGTCACCTGCTAATGAAATAAAGGTAGGATGATAAATTTCCCAAAGAAAAACACCTGTGAAAGAGTCCAGTCCAAAGGGAATCACAGTGGGACTTGTCACAGCTCTCTCCTGAGAACTGTCTGTCAATCTGTCTGAGCACCTACCCTGGCTGCAGCAGGGCTCCTTTCTAGCCCCAGCCTTGGAGGTCCTCTGTGTGGAAACCAGGCACAGGGTGCTGGCGCTCAGTGCGTCTTCACCCCTAGGTGGAGGTGAAACATGTCCAGGAGCTCAGCTCCAGGCTGAACATGGCCATTACTGCTCCCCACAAATGTGGCAATCAGATCCTTGTCCTGAAGGGAAACCCCTGGATGAGATCCACATTTTGGCCGTGGAATTCATTCCTTGAGTAACACGGTAACAAAGCTGTTGTTCACGAGATAAGTTGTTTCCCCTTTCTATTAACAGTGCATTAGGAGAACTAATTAGCGGCACCTTAGAGATTTCCCTTCTGGGAATCCAGGCTATAAATGTCTTCACTGCTCAGCAAGGAGCTCTGCAGAGTAGGACTGTTTGGGGGATGCTACAGCTGGTTAAACAATGCCGCCTTGGTGTGGGTGTGTCTGTTAGATTAAGAGAATCTGTAAAACCACTTCACCAAAAAGTGGTTGTAATTTTTCATCAAAACATTTTTTAATTGAAAAAAAAACGGCTTTGATTTGCTGGAAAAATGTATGTGGCAAGCTTCTGCTTTGGTTTAATTTTTCCATTTCCCTTCTGTTGGAAAACAAGAATAATTTTACTTTTATCAGCAGAAAAAAAAGGAATAAGAAGGATGCAGATAGGAAGGGAATAGTGATCTTTGTGCTGTTGAGCTTCAGAAATTGACCCCTTTCCATTTGTTCAGTAAAGATGCAAATAAGAAATTACAAACAAAGCCTTGCAAGGGGTGGTGGTGGGGTGTGTGTGTGTGTTGGGGAGTTTCACAGTGACCGGCTTCAAATGTTTCTTAGGAGGCTGATGGAAAGCATAGACCTTCCCCAAAGGGCATTTCAGAGTGAGAGCCTGGCTTAGGCACTTGGCATTTCCATCCAGTGGATCCCAGCCTTCCCTATTGCCTGAAGGTGGAGCCTGGGCAGACTGGGTGCCTAATTTTAATTTTGGCAGCATAAACATTGCCAAATGTTCATTTTGTTCATTTTGTGTGCGTGTGTATGACTGTGAGTAAAACTTGAGGCATTTTTAACCAACTTCATGTCTTAGTTGTATTGACAGAAACATGGCTAGGAATGAGTTTTGATCCTGACTGCTGATAAATTTTAATATGAGAGAAATTCATAAAATGCTGTGATATAGGTTATAGGTCCTGAAGAGGTAATGTTTATGCATTCACGACTGGTACTGCGAGCGTGGATACTGACTGCTTGTGCATTGGGGTTTTTTTTTCTGTTGCAAGAGCTAGGGGGCATCATATGAAGGTGGTGGACAGTATTTCCTCCCCCAGTTTTCAGTGCAGTGCCCCGACGTGCCTGCCTTCCCCTTGTACCGTGCCGTTGGCACCTGCTTGGCTGCCTGATCAGACACTAAGCGTAGAGGCATGCTTGGTGTGACTGTGATGGTGAGCAGGAGCATGGGACAGAGTGCAGGTTGTCTTCTGCTGCTCTGAGAATAGGAAGTTGGTGACTTAATGCTCTTTTTCCGATCTTTTTATGTTCCCTTCCTTTCTTACCGTTCACTACTCCTCAGAGCGCTGCATGTTTCTTTTTTGTGCCCTGTGGCTGCCCTGTGAGAGAGGCAGTTTGGCACCGGGCATTGGCAGCATTTGGAGGCTGGCTACTGCATTCCAGCAGCCCCCAGGCTGTCCTCGGTGGCAGTTCCTCCCTGCCCGTGTCCAGCCTGCCTGCTTATTGGGCAAAGTTAACTTGATCCTCGTTGCAGAAAGTCAGGAGGTTGAGATGCGAGCTGTGTGTTAGTGCTGTGTTTGCAATTTCCTGCCCAGTGTGACTTCGACTGACATCAGCACTGAACTTCACCACGCTTAGAAAAAATCGCAACAGAAAGCCCTGCCTGGCAGGGCCTCACCTCTGCCCACCCGACCAGTTCCCCTGGGAGCCCACCCCTCAGACAGTTTCACTGGAGTTGTGCTGCAGGGAGCGGGAAGGGGGGGGATCCCAGAGAGAGAGCTGTGCAAGGGTGGGTGTCGTTCCCGAGGTGGGACTGTCAGGGCCTGGGGTAAGGAGCGCTCCGTAGCCCGAGCATTTGGCTTGGTGTGCATGTGTTTGGGTGGAAGCGTCAGGAGCAAACAGCACCATCGGGAGGCTGAGCTGAGAGAGGGATGGTGCCAGGATTTCTGTAGAAAGAGAGGACATTGCAGAAACTAATAATGAGACTCTGGCTTCAAACAGAGATGAAGAGAACGAGCCTGGGACAGGGAGAGGGGTGAAGAGAAGGCCTTGTTCAAACTGATGGGGAAACTTCCACTGACTTCTCCGGAGCCTCTGGTTAACTGCTGTCACCTGGGAAAGAATCAGAGAGGGGAAACAAACTCATCACTGAGGGTGTATTTGGCTGTTCAGGCAGTCTGTGCTCAGGGAAGACACTTGCGTGGTCGGCGCGTTCCTCTTGGCCAGCAGAAACCTTCAGTTTGTCGCTCTGTTGGACATCTGACATTGCTTGCTAGCAGAAATGTACCTTGATGGGAAGCTGAGGACTTCAGATGACTTGAAGCTAAAAGCTATTCAGCAGTAGAAAAGCAAAATGTTTTAGTGAAAGGCTTTGCCTGTATCCAAATTTCCAGATTAGCCATGTCAGTCTTTTTGCGTCTCCAGAGTTTTGCATCTTTGCAGCTAATGAAAAATGTACAAGCTCCTTATTTTAGATTAATTAGTAGAGTTCTAGAAACCCTTCTCCATTGTTGTTTGCAGAAGTACAAACTTCTTGGTTCAGGAGAACTGCAGAATCCAGAGAGAATAAACTGCATTAACATTTTAGCAGTTGTGTGACCCTTGTGCACGCATGTTTGCTATTATTTCTAGGAGCTCCCTGGATGATAAGCATGATATAAAAAATTTAACCACAAAGAAAAAAATGTTTAAAGGACCGTTACGGGTCTGACTAATCCCAAAAAAGCAAGGAAGATCAGCATTCAGCTAACTCCATCTGCAGTCTGGTTGTGCTGGTTTTCATTAGTGAAATCAGAGTGTCGAATGATGCAATTCACCACCAGCTCTATATCATCCAGAACCAGAACCTTTTCACTGGTGGTTTTTAAAATCCTAGAAATGTTGGGCAGGAAGGACCTCAAGATATCTTCTTATCCTCTTCAAGGATGTGGAATCATACATGTATACCCCATCACTGGCATGTACTTGTTAAAGTTTTTACAAAAACTTCTGGAAAAGTACTGCCTGCAGTTTTCCCCCCTCCAGTATTTCTTAATCTGCGGCCCAAACCCCAACCTGAATCATGTTTAGTCTTGAAGTAGTTCATTCTTCTCGCTTGCTGTGTTGATTCCCGAACCTTCAGACTGGTTTTGAGCACTGCCTCATTTTCCACATTAAAACACTGCCTATGGTGCGTGAGGTAGGAGCAAGGGTCGCCCGGGTCCCAGCACAGAGAGACAAGAATGCAGCGGGTGCCTGCCTGAGCAAAGGTTGGAGATACTGTCATTTGCATCAGGTCAGCTGAAATCTTGTTTCTAGCCTGGGCTTCAGACAGACAGTAAAGTTTCGTGTGTGACCCATTCACTTAGATACTGATACGTGTGCTCTGAAAGTGCTGTTGGGCTCCCTCCTCTTCTTCCCCTCAGCTGGAGCTGGCTGCGCCAGGCTGCAGAGCTGGGAACTGGGAAGTAGCAGGGATCAACGCTTCTCTGTGCAGACCCCTTCTGGGAGGGGGACACCGAGGAAGGTCAGATGATAGCAGCTTTGGCTCCCACAAAATAAATAACTTTTCTTCCGCCGTGTTCCACCTTCCTCATGTTACTAAATGCAACTTGAAACAAGTAGAAAACAACTATCTATTGTCATGTACTCAGGCCAAATACAAAAACGTTACATGTTTTACCTTCTTAGTGGAGAAAACGGAGCAGTTGCTGGGGAGCTGAGAAAATACTTCAGCATTGACAATATAGTCAGCTGACCACTACGTGCATCTAAAGAAAAAAAAAAATTGGCTGTATTGGCCAAAGCTGCGCTCGTTTCCCTTTTTGAATTTGCTTCCTACAGCAATTCTAGTGAACTAAGAATTATTCATAGAAGTTTCCAAGAATAATGAATAAAACCAAATTGTAAGCTGCTTGCAGGCATAGTCAGAAGGAGATCTAATTTGCCAGATTACTCAATGTGAATTATTAATTCTGCTTGACTAACGTAGAGCAGTCTCCTGGTGTTTAGGAGGAAAGACACTGCTTTATCAGTTCATTTTCACGTCACATCGTGTTTAACTTTTTCTGCCTCTCTGAATCAAACCTAGCACCGAGGGAAGGAGTAGAAGTGCTCTGGCTCAAACAGCTCTGCGAGACATGAACTATTTGATAACTTGACTATTCCTGAAGGCTCTTCAGTCCTCAGATGCACATGAACACGTCCTTTGTAGAGCAGTGGAAGCTGTGAACCTGCATTACATAAAAAACCAAAAATCACTTGTAGCTTACACTAAGACCAAGACAACAAAAGACACCTCCTGCCCCATATGCCTTGGCTATAACTTTTTCTTGCCTGTTTGCCATGTTCATCTCTTTAGCAAACTGTCCCAGAGAGGCTCAGTGCTCTGCTGGCTATGAGTTGCTGGGTTTATAAGGGTAGTGCACAGGTGGCTGCTCTAACTGATGGGCTGAGAAGCGACTGGGGTTTAGCTTGTCTGGAAGGAAAGCCTGTTGCAATTTCAGAGTCAAATCCTACCTGTATAATTTTGGAGTAGTTTCAGTGACTTACTAGAGCTGCTTGGGATTTACTCTGGATTTACACCAGGATGAATTTCATCTGACAGATGAAATAGAGCTGAGAGTATCTGTGCCAAAACTGAACAAAATCTAAACACTTCAGTCCCTTGAGGACGCTCATGCCAAGTGATGATGGAAAATATAGAGGAGCTTTGCATTCTGGCGGGTAACTCTCAAGAGCTAGTAAGCTGAAGGAGATGAGAAAAAAGTCACAGCACAGTGAACCAAACCGTTACAAGTAATTTAGGACTGAGCCATTTAAGATGTTTTTTAAAAAAGGGTTAGAAAACACAGACCTCGCTTTCCCTGCAAAGCCGGGAGGCAGTAAGATGTGGTGGTGCCTGTGTGCTGCAGGAAGAGGCAGGCCAAGCGGGAAGGTGAGCCGCAGGGTGCCCGCCCCGGCGCAGTAAGCCTTTTCCCATCTACTCTGATCTAGTTCGTGGCAAGGATGAGAAACGCCACAAAAAAGATGATCTTAACAACCAACCCTTACTCGTTACACTGAAACATTTCTCTCTGTATAGTATGACATATTCTAGCTGAAAACAGCCTTTGTTTCCTGTCATCGTTGCCTCCCCGCCCCCCTTCCTACTGGTTCCTGTGTACTATAGCATACAGCTGGGATTCTGTAGCTTGAGCTGATTTCTACCCGAAGGACTATGCTCAAACTAAAAACAATAAATCCCGGGAGGGTGTGTTTGTGTCACAACTATAGGTAGTGCAATAGGGCTGTCCCTGGTCTCCAGGTCAGTACCAGCAACAAAGTTATCACAAGAATTTGTTTTAAAAAAATAAACAAATACAATAATAGGAAAAAAATATCTCAGAAAGCTTTGTTACTCATTTTCTCTCCTGGCCCTATCCTGCTTTATCTTTTCTGGCTACTTGATGTGTAAGTTGCAGTTGCTTAATGATGCAAAACTCGTATCTCCTAAAACATTCTTCATGAATTTGACACAACATTTCTATAACTGCTTATTTTAGATAGGAAACGCACCTTTGGGAGTATGCAGCGTCTCTCTTCTGTAAAATACACAGACCTTTCCACTGCATTGTATTTTAGTCACCGGTTTTGGACTTCCTTTATCAAAAGAGCCATTAATGACAATTTCCAATTCTCTTTCCACGGGCATATAATACGCTCTATGTCTTTAATTAGCACCTTCGTTCCTCTCCCCCTTCCCCCTCTCCCAGGAAAAAGCCAAACCTCCTTCACTACCAAAATGGCCTGTCAAAACCTGACAACTGAAGTTCTGCCTCGTCAATACGAAATTGTCTGTACCACTGTGCAAGCTGATTATTTGGGACTGGTGCAAAATAACGCACCAGCTGCATTGTCTGCTTTCCTACTTTATTCCATTTCTGCTTAATTTTGTCAGGGCTACTGAAGGATTTCTGGACTCCCCTGAGCATTTGCTATAGAAAACAGATCATGTTTCCTTAGGGGCTGTGTGGGGAATTGCTCTAAGAGAGTATTTGTGGATGCATATGGAAATTGTACATGTGTATCCATTTCTATATGCTTTCCTGTGTGTATTAGTATATTCAGAAGTGCTGAGAACTCTTCTGTCAAAGGATACGTGAATTCAAGCATTATTTTCCTTTCAGAAGTTGGATTTTACTGGGAATGCTGGCAGGCCCCTCACAACAGAAGGACGGGTGGGTGCTGCTACTGTATATATCTGTTGTTGTCACATTGGATTTTGTGCAATAAAAATAAAACCCTTGGTCAGAAGTGTCATAAAAGTTTGATTGACTTTCCTCTCTAATTGCTTATCATCCTTCAAGAGACTTCTTGGCATTTAGAAACCAGTGAATCTGTTTCCCATTTCTTTAGGCTTTATAAATACACCCTGTTTATATTAAAATGATAGACAAATATACATAAAGCTGGAAAACATGACCACAAACTCTTTTCCTCTCTCTATGCATTTAAAAAAAAAAAAACACAAACACCCTAAAGACACTTTTATTGTTGCTAAACTTTTGCCCTTGGCTGGTAGAGCCTTCTTTATGTTTTAACAGATCCAGACATCCTTTTCATGTGGTCCTTGGATGTTCTATATTTTATATCTCTTGTGGCTTTATAAAAAGGGAAGAATGAGCTTGCTGCACAAACATATCTGATGGTAATTTTTTTGTTGTTTTTTGCAAGTCAGAAGTATTGTGATGTTTCCATTTTAAAAAGAAACTTGTTTCTCCCTGCTGTGGGAAGCTGTATAAAGGGTCTCAGTAAGCCAACGGAAACTGAGTAGTTGGAGTATTTTGGCGATGGATGCTGGGGGATGGCCAGGCGGGCACAGAGACCTTCCCTTGCTGGTGCTGCCAGCTCCCACCGTGAGAGATGCAGCCTGGCACAGGGAGAGCTGCAAGCTTGCCGGGACCTTTAGCACTAGCATAACACCAGGGACTATTGCCACAAAAGTTTAGCTCCTTTCAGATTTTTTTTTCCCTGTCGTGGCACGCTGCTTCCTGTAGGGCAGCATTGTCCCCCAGACGTGCTTGAGTCCTGCGGAAAGTGAATTCTAGGCTCTGATCCAGAGGCAGACAGGGAGAGGGGCCTTGTATGTGCTTACCCCTGGCTCAAGGGTACCTTTACTTTGTTCAGAACAGTGGCATGCAGTCCAAAAGGGGAAAGGAAATGGAAATGAGGGGCCGGTGGGGTGCTTTGTGGGGCACATAGCTCTCTCTGGTGAAGTTCTCATGGGGCATTTCACTGCCAAGGGGGGCGGCGGGCAGGGAGGGGGGCATCATGAAGAAAAGGGGAAGTTGGGGGCTGGGTGGGGGCCAAAACCCTGCTGGCTGCACCAGTGGAGTGAGCAGAGGTCCCTGAAGAATGGAAGCTCTCAGTCCTTGTGCAGGTAGATGTTCTCAACAGGTCTTAAAAGTGCCCAAATATGACAGCACTATTGGGCAGTTTTGTACCAGAAGAGAAAATTTGGTTTAATACCAGTCTTCCATTTAGAGCAACAGAGCCTCCAGATGATTCACTGACTAAATACCTCAACTACCAGATATTTCTAGAGTAATAAACCCAAAGTTAGAGAAAGTGCAGCTTAGCCATGAAAAAAAGTGGTGGTGGTAAAACCAGTCATATTAGGAAAAGGTTAATGGACAACATTTTCAGATGTTTGCAGACTGTTTCATTCTCATATAAAGCGTGACTCCAGTGCAGCTTTGTGTCAGCACAGGGATGTGGCTGCTGTGGGCTTGGGGATGGGGTTGGAGAGGCTGAGGCAGAGAAGCAAACTCCCTGATTTTCTTTTTGAGGTGCTGCATGTTTGTGTTACAGCTTCCAGGGCCTGAGAAATTCACCCTTCAGAATGAAATGCTTCAATGCTGGCAGAAGGTGCCTCCTATTAGTGAAAAATTTAAGCTTATTTAAACAGGCAGAGTAGCAAACCACATGCCCCAGAGGGCTAATTTTGATCTTTCTTCTCTGTTCAGGAATCCTATGTGTGTTTGCTAGGCTTGTGGTCTTTGCTGCAGTAGTTCTCATGGAGTGTTGACTTCACTGTTCGTATAGTTAACTTTTTTCTTACACAGCTTTACAAAGCAGCATATCCTACACAGCTGTACTGCTCTCGTAGACATGAAGGAAGTTGTTCTGGGTCAAGACTCTCAGTGAAGTTCACAAATTTGGTGATAAACAAAACACAAGGTTAAGTTTCTGTAGCAGAAGATCACATCTTGGTCTTGTGGCTGGGGTTAAATCTCCACCTGCAACCCTGCTCACATAACACCACAAGAGCTGCTTCAGGAACTCATCTCACCT
This sequence comes from Falco naumanni, assembly GCF_017639655.2. NCBI lineage: Eukaryota > Metazoa > Chordata > Aves > Falconiformes > Falconidae > Falco > Falco naumanni. Next base: position 64,375,804 of record NC_054061.1, on the reverse strand, counting down.
TACTGTCCTGGCTCTTTTACAGAAAATAGTTCATCTGTATTGAATCAGTGACTTTCTTGCAGTTTGACACTTAGATTGCCATTTAATTCTGAGGTTAAAGGAATGTGATATCTTTCATCACTGAAATTGCTACAGAAAAACCTCAAATCCAAGCTGCAGTACCATTCTGCAATTCAAGTTCAGCGCTCCGAAAAACAAAGGCTGGTATTTCTTGCCAGTTACTGAAATGGGCAGCTGATTGGTACCAAGCTACCTTGGGTGTCTCAGAGCTTTGCAGAAACAGGAAATTATATTTGGAGAACAGGAGTGCTTTGACCGTAGGCTTCAGCAGTGAGGTACTCATGTTTTACACACTTGTGGGATTTTAAAGATGTGTTAGAAGTAGTCATACATGTCACTTAAGGGAGGTGAAACAGAGGTATGTTAGACCAGGAGTAAATGTCCTCTCTGCGACGTTACGGCCCAAAACTATCCTTAAAGTTTAATATAAGAAAAGAGTTTGCTGCTGTGGGTTGACACCAAGCTTTCTCCTTTCGTATGTTCCTTCATCTGCTTTCTTGAACAAACCCACATGGTTTGGCTACTCCAAGCCTGCCTAGATGCCAGGCATTCCCTGGTATAGGGATGTCATTCCAGAAAGGGCCTCTCATTGCTTTTATAAGGCTGCCGGGTGCCTTCTCTGACCACTCAGTAGCACTTGCTACCAAGGGTTGTACTGATGACTTAGCAGGCCCAGCTGATGTAGCTCTGTCTCCTGCTGTTTAGAAGATAAGGGTCCTCAGGGTCTTCATGTGTGCCATTAAAGGGTCTGGTATGCAGCACCTGGGAAGAGTCACACAAGTCCCTGTCTTCATCACATGTGTGAAGCTAGGTGAACAAGGTGGATTTTGTGGCTCTTGGCTGTTTTTCATCAGCATTTTTTTTTACCTGTGGACAATATAAAGGTGCTCTGGCAGATTTAATCTGAGAGAAATGTCTGAGTATGTTTCTTTTCAGCCAAGGGAGTCCTGCATGATGTAGGAGTATTGTGGGAGAAAGCCACTTCTCCTGCTGTTCCCTTTCCTAGCGAGAAGGGAAGCTCGGAATAGTTCATTGATCCGGCAGCCTAAGCATGGGGTTTGTTCCCACACTTTCTCTGGAAATTTGCTACATGTTGATGGTTTGGGTTTTTGGGGTTTTTTTGTGTTGTTGTGAATTTTGTGTAGGCTGTGGTGAGCCCTTTTGTGTCCCTCCATGAACTACTATGAGCAGCCCTGGTCTTTTTGACCATGAGACTTGATTACTATAATTCCCTCTTTGCAAGACATTCAGCTCAGCATCCCCCCAACTTGCAGTATGTTTGGACTGTAAGCAACCCAGCTGTTTACTAATGAGGGCAGGAGTAGCTGTCCTTTTTTAACTATGCTTTGTCTTTGTGGGCCTTACTTGCCTTTGCCTCTGGTATGTTCTCCATTGACTTTGCTGATTGCTTGTTCAAGCCCTAAAAGTTGTCAAACCCAATGATAAAAGATTAATAGTAGGAAAGAATTTAAATCCATTTGTCATGATGGAAGAAAGTATGAAAATAAGTAATGTTGGAATGGAAATGTTTTAGGTAGATTCTGTCAGCTCTCAGCCCCATCACAGTCTCATGGATAGTGTGAACAATGCATGTCCCAAGCTGGCGCTGGCAGGGCAACACAGGGAAGCTCTGGGGAATATTAACCAAGGTGACACCAAGTGGGTTTTGTCAGTGAATAAGTATTAGGAGGAGAAAAATCAAGTCAGTTGCTTTATTAGGTAGAGCAATTTACAATGAAACTTTGTTAGGGGTTTTTTTTTTTGGGTAGCTCTGTTTGCCTGTGTATTAGTATACTTTGGATCACCCATCCTTTCTGTGCCGGAGCCATAAGGCAACCTCTGTGGCCCAGCCTCAAACTTGCTTTTCACTCTAGCTAGGGTATTACTTATTTTAGTCAGATCTTTGTGTTTGTTGGTTGTGGGTTTTGTTTTTGTTTTTTTCCTTGGTCTGTTGATGTTTAATGGTGGCATCTTTTAGAAAACTGAGAAAATCCTGAGAAAGACATGTTTTGAAATCTATCTTTGTAAAATGGCCTAGTCAAGAAGAGCCTATCCGATTTATTCTTTAAATCTGAAGCACTAAATGGAGATGTTCAAAAACATTTAGCACTGGGGTAACACAGTGCTCATTGACATTTGTTAGTGCTGAGTCTGACTGGTAACAGATCATGTTTTATATCCTAGGAAATTTGCTGTTAAAATGAGGTATAAATAGAGGTGGGGTATAATTAGTTATTCCTTCCAGATGGACTAGACCGTGCTGCTCAGCTAGATGATCCCAAGCAGTGCAGCGCACAGCTGCCCTCCCACTTCTGATCCAAGCTACCCTCTCAGAGGAGCTCCCCTGAGCGGCTGTCTCTGTATCGCCCTGGTCCTAGCACTGGGACCTTGCATGGGTCGTCACATTCCTCCCTCGCCTGCACAATCCCACATGTACAATGATGAGAGTTTTCTTTGTTAGCCCCAAGGAAATTTTTAATAAACCTCACTGTAAGTCTGGAAGCATGCACACCCTCTTTCCTGCTATACTTTTACTCCCAGTAGAATCACTTCCAGAGCTTTAAATGCTATCTATTAACTAACTTTTTATTTCCAGAGAATCACATGACTCCAGGCTAGCAGGTTTAGGGGAAACGGATGGTACAGTGAAACCATAGATGAAGTTGTGAGCATTTCCAGCTCTGTTTCTGGTCTTTCTGCTCTTGGAAGTGATGGGTCTGTGCTTAGAGGAGGGGAGGGGGGAGGCTATGTACCCTACCTGCCCCAGTCAGCTCAAACATTTAGCAGCCTGTAGGTACATGGTTGTGCCATCTAGCTAATACCTGCATCAGCCTGACTGAAAGCTCAGATTAATTTATTATGCAAAATATGTCTGGTTTTTGTTTGGTCTTTTGAACCTTTGAAACACTGAAGCTATGCTGGCTGGTACAGACACTGCTGTAACTCACATTCTCCTTGTGTCTGTTCGTTCACTGCCACTGATCTTTCCTTGACTTCCTTCTCCATTAAAGAGACAAAGAGACGGACAGTGTTGGCAGGACCCTTGAACCCTGTTAACAAGCATAAAATAGAATTAATTTTACCTGTGTCTTAAAATACCTGTATTTAGCACCTTAATTTCACTGTGAATGCTTTTATTTTTATGGTTAGTTTAGAAAACATTTTTCCCATTGAAATATAATTATTATATATATGAAAAGAAAAACTCTACTCAGCAAACAAAGGTTCATCTATGCACTTCTTTAGTCCCGGTTTTTATTAGCAGCGCTAGAGGTATTTTTAAAGTGTTTATTTAATCCAGCTATTCAGTAGTCTCCAGAGTCCAGGCTTCTGCTTTAGTGCTGAATCAATGCTTGGTCAAGCCTTAAACTTTATGGGTTTTGGCACAGTGTTGAAACAGAAGCTTTGATGCTTGAGACTGCTGCCTGCACAGAGCAAATATAAATTTTGATCAGTACAGTAAGTGTTCACCATTTAAAATGTCAGTGGCCAGCCTCTAACAATCCCCTTGCCCCGGTGCTGTCGGGCTGGGTGGTGCGCCTGGGCTGTGGGCACAGGATAGTTAAAGGCTGCAGTGCGTTCCTGGGTGCTGCCTCAGCTCCAGCCCATGTGCCTTTGTGTTGAAATAGCATTGTTGTCTGATGGCAGTTCAGGATGAAATTACTATTTCTAAATTCCTACCGGGCAATTATTCTTGGTTTTACAGTGGCTGAGTGTTGATGGAGCTGCCCTACTCTCCAGAAGCTGTGGGTCAAGGTCAGGTCTGAGGAACTTTGTGCTGTGACCTGAGAGCCAAAGCTTTAACTCCTCATGTTATCATTCAGGTGTGCTTCAAGTCCATTGTTGTACAAGGATGGCTTTGTTTTCTACAATCTGGACTAATTGTAGTGGTTCTCCTTTAACATGTACCTGGATCTCATTTGGATAATGTACATAAATAAGTCTCTAAGGCAGAGGAAAGCCAAAATTTTATCCTTTCAGAGCTCTGTGGCTAAGACATATTTTTCACTTCGCGATCTCGATGCATTATTCAAGGTAACATACAGTGGACAAAAGCTTGATTACAAAGACCGCATTTCAGCTGCTTACCTCCAGCTCCCCGGCATGGCTCTTTGGGAGATAGCCTGCATATGCCAGCTGTCCTGCCCCTGCCCTGAGCCACACGACTGTATGTGACAGCACCACCATGTGCCAGGCAGAAGCAGGTTGTGGACACCCACCCTCCAGTGCACGCAGGGGCTGTGCGATCCTCCCTTCTCGCTGCCTCTGCTTCTCTGACACGCAGATTGTGGCAGACGAGGAAACACAGTCCTGTGCAGTATCCCTGCAGTGGGGGGATCCCCACCGCCCGCATGCAGTGGTGGCTTTAATGTGCGAATCCCTCCCTCAGCTTCCTTTATACTGCAAATTCCTTCTTGTTCTTTTGGCTTGTATCTTCATCCCTTCCACTGAAGATGTGATTGCAACCTAGGCTGTAAGCCCTGCAGTGCCAATGCATGCTAACAACATGTGATGGAGCAATATTGTTTCAGTGTTTTACTCCATGACCCAAGGAATTCTGTCATTTCCTCCCTTACATGTGCATATGTGAATATGCAAATTGTATGGTGTGATTTGGTGCTGCAGAGATTTCACTGACATACAAGCACATTTTATCTAGTCCATGTGAGGGTTTTATCTCTATCTGATATTCCTCATTAACTGTTTTGTACAGTTTGGAGCATGCAGGGGACCCGCCTGGGTCCCTGAGTAACCCTGGTTCAAGGTCAGCATCTGTACCTCCTCCTGGTGCTCTGTGTCATGATGTCACACCATGGCAGAGCCTGTGCTGGCAGGAGCTGGTGTTGCTTCCTGGGTAACACCAAAATGCCAAGGGTCACGCTAATGTAAGCCTGTGGCACCGCACAGGGGTTTCTGGCGCAGAGTCAGAGTCTGCATTGCTTTGTGCTTTGGCCAGCCATTGCCAGAAGGGGCCAAAAAGGCTGTCCAGTCAGAGGGTGGAGATGGCCCCTGCTAGCTAGCAATGACTGAATGCTCTGTGGAGAGCAAGCACTTTCCTTTGTGGTGGTGTTTGATAGACAATCGCGCAGCCAACTGCTGAGAACTTTATTAGCATGCTTGACAGAGACTGTGAAGTCTCAAAATTGACCACACAGGGAAAGGACTCCATGTGATTTCACTGCAGCGGAGCGCCGGCTTCCTCGGCACATCACGCAGAACAGATCTGGGACTGTGGGAGCAAGGGTGCAACTAGGATGGAGAATTGCCGGAGGAGCTTATTCTAATGTTGCAAATTAAATCATGGTCTTCTCCTGATACGTTTTCAAGACTACATTTAAGAGACAGAAAATAAAAAAGTAAAATATGAGTTCTGGGAGCACTGTTGGGCTAACAGTGAAACAGAAAGGTTTTCCAACTTCATCTAACACCACCAAGAATGTATGACCTGTCTGTAAGCCCTTAATGGGGATGCTGGGGGAAAGAGGGGCTCCTTTCCCTCTCCTCTAATAAAGGGATCTCAGAAGAGTCTGTTGCCTTTCCTCAGCCGCACTGGCTTTCTGCGCAGAGAACACTGATAGGTTTGGTGCACTGCTCCCTCTGCTCCTCGCCATGTCTGTATCACGAGTGCTTAAAGGGTGGGGAATCACCTGAATTGCAGCACAGGCAAGCCTTGATTTTAGCAGGCACTTTTTGGCACAACTGTGACACCAGTAGGTAATGACACCTGGAAATGCTCCCTATTATTTGTTCCATGAAGCTACCCTCTGCTCTTCCTTGGAGTGGAAGAAGTCAGGCAGCTGAGTAATCCGCTGCAGCAGCATATCGCAGCTGGGTGCAGGAAAACTTGGGCGATGCCCCGGACCCCTTGGCTTTCGGCAGGCGTTCCCACTTGCTGGTGGGCGGTGTGCCTTTCCCTTCTGAAGTGCCGGCTGTTGTAAGAGCAGTTACAGGTTTCAAAGTTTCAGAGCACAGCGGCTGCAACGAAGGGGGCGGATCGGCACACCGCACTCGGCAGTTGCGGTGGCTGAGCCACAGCATGGCCAACCCGGACCCTGGCCCGCTGGCCGCTGCGGAGCGCAGCATCCTTGCTGCTGGGAGGCTGTGCGGGGCAGGGGCCGCTGGTGAGCTCCCTCCTCCCCTCGCCTCTGCAGCTCCCCAGGGCTTGATGTGATCACTCTGCCTCCCACCACAGAAGCAGGGAGCAGATCATAGCACCCAACACTTCCAAAGCCTTGTCATTCAGATTTAAAAAAAAAAAAAAAAGTAATTGCTATCTTGGTGACAACTTGGATCTGACCTGCTTTTGGTGGAGATAACCCTGCATTTTTATCATGTGTTTTGTTGTCTGAATTAGGAAACTTTAATAATGTATGCAATTTATCATAAGGCTTATGTGATAATGGCAGAAACTGACATAAAATGAAGAATTTATAATGCTGGATTGGTCTTATGAAACAGTGGTGTACCTTCATAAAGAGTCCAAAGAGCAATTATTATGTGTGTTTGACTGGCACTGTAAAGTCGTTAGTTCAATCATCATTGACCAATTACTGCTTTATTGTATTTTCTTTTTATTTTTATGGTCAGAGAATGGCATTTTTCCCACAATCAGTCCTTGAGCACAAAGACAATAACAATTAAAAGAAATATTTTAAATCTGGATTTTATCTGCACAGAGGGACCCATCCGTCACTATAAAGATCAGTTTTGCATGCAGCTGTATTTCAGTCCAATAGCTCCCAAATAACCAGTTTTCTAGAACCAGAGGTTTTCGTTTTAAACATTCTTTAAAAAAATGGGTAGTTTGTGTTTCACAAACTTGCTCAAAATATTAGAGTTCCTTATGACCTTATACTTGTTTAAACACTGCACGTTTACAAAGATGTGTGCGTGATAAGGTTACATATGACATCGATTAGAGTCCAGATAAGAATGATTATTGTGGCCATTAGGGACAGACTTGGGCAGTATCCAATATTATCAGCCAAAAGAAATAGAGAAATGTAATACTGTGTGAAAATGCTTATTTATCCTGACAGAGTACTGACCCGCAAATAGGGTTTTGGTCTGTAATTAACCCGAAGGTATTACTTACAGTAGCTGAGTAATTGTACCTGTCCAGAGCCTTGGCTGCCTGATCCAAAACTCAGGAGTGCAGGAACAAACCGGCCTGCGGTTTGGGGTGAGGTGACACAGTGACAGGCTGGGGGATGACCTTGACTTCAGCGTGGTTGTATCGGTGCGCACTGCCGAAGGATGTGGTTTTGGACTGTGTTCAGAGCCAGGCATACTGTGTGAAAACAAGCTTTTGACATCTAACGCAGCATGTGTCCCCTTAATTGTGCCTGTGTGCTACGTCGCCACTGGACACCTGGCTGAGGCTGCAGGGGTTCAGGGAGCAGCCGTGGGCTTTTCTTTTTCATGGGTAAAGCTGTGGCTTTACCTGGGGTGGCCAGGTGCCCCAAGAAGCTCCAGGGAGAGCCAGCCTGTCTGTCCATGATTATAGGGTACTTAGTGCAGGAGAGACCCCTTGTTTGGCATCCCTAAATGAAAATAAAGCCAAGCCCAGCGTTTCTCTGCCCGGTCTTCCCCTGCATAGCTCCTAGCCCTGCCTGGAGGGGTGACTCCACCTGCCCTGCTGCTCCTGCTCATCCTTTCCCCTCTCCCACGATGCCAGGAGCTTCCCTGCGGTGCCCACATCCCTGGGCAGGAGCAGGCTTCCTCCGGTGTGCTGGCCTCCCTCTGCCACAGCATCCTCAGGGTAAGAACACATGGCATCACATATACAGCTCAGCCTCGTGCTGTCTAGCGGAGACACCAGCTGTACTTTGCACCGCAGCAGCTAAAACACCCACGTCTCCTTTTCAAAGCCCTTCCCAACCCAATGGGGAGTGGAGTTGTTAATATGTGTGTGTTGGTTGCTTCACAGCTGCCACAGGTTTCCACAGGCTCAGTGCTAGCAGAGCTCTGAAACAGCTTTTAGGAGTGGATTTGTAAGGAACAAGTCCGTCTCCATTTGCTGGTGTGAGGCAGGCAGTGGCAGCTCTCCTGGGAGAGGTGCTGAGCACCTGTGCCAGCAGTCCTGCACAGGCTGCAGCTCCCAGGACTGCGACCAGGGCTTGGCATCCACTGGTCATCAGCTGAGCAGAGCTGCTTGCTTCTTGGGAATTCTTAGAGAGTAGGAAGTATTAGTGAGCCTGCCTCATCTTCCCTTGTCCTCCTGTGGAGTATATCTATTTTTTTTTGAGCTTGGGGTTTGCTTTCAGATCAGGAGAAGCTTTTTAAAGTATGTAAGAAGCCATGTCAGTGAGGTGGGGAGAGGCAGGAAGAGGGAGCCAGTCACGGAAATGGAAAAAGGGCTGCTGAAAAATAGTACGTTGCACGGAGAAAGTTCCTTCCTTTTGCTTATTTCAGTCTCATTTTGGAAGTAATTTTTTTTCCCTGTCTGGTGTAAATCCCAAATATTTAATTCCCAATTGGAATAAATATCTGCAAGTCCCTGGTAGCTATAATTAACTATAATTAAATGGTGAGAAATTCAGATTAGCTGAAGAGGTCAGCCAGATCTCCAGTAACAAAACAGATTTTTCCTCCTGTTTAGGGGTGCACCAGGCAGGCTTACAACCAAATCCATAGGTGATTTGCCCTGAAGTCATTGAGCAAGTTCCTCAGTCCTCATAGTCCTCATAATTTGATTTACCTAAATGTGGAAGCAATGAGATGAACCCCATAAGTCTGAAAAGCCCTGAGCAAGCTGGTATCGTCTGTCCCCATCTGCTTTCAGCTGACGTTCCGTGCATAACCTCTGCGTGGTCTCTGGCTGCAGAGGCTGGAGTAATGAGTGCATCAGACAGAGATGAAATGCCTGTCATAGCTCCTTCTGTGGGGCCCTCTGTCACAAGTACTGACACTGCTTACAGTGGGTGAGGAATTTCTCTTTGGCTCCAGTCCTGCTGCATCCAACCTGGAGAGTCTGACAAGCTATAGCCACCTCCTTCCACTCCTTTCCCAGTGAGTTTATCCACGAGGGTGGTTTTACTAAGCCTGACCCTCCTTTCCCTCCCCTTCACTTTATTTTCTTAAGTGACTTAATCAAAGGTAATTTGAGTTCCCATTTCTCTATCAATGGTTGTATTTAGAAGGGGCTTATCTGATTTCCATCAACAATTATGGGCTCCCATTTCTTGTTTATATTCATCTCAAATCGGACCAGGACCCTATTTGATTTTGATAGGAAGTCAGGGCTTCGTACAAAGCTAAGGAGACTCTGAAGCACATTTGTTCGGGTAAAATAATATCTTGGGAATTACTTCATTTGTACTGCACAAGGAGGGGGTGGAATAGGGTGGTCCCTGCCACTTCTGTTGAAAAATAAATTCTGAAGCAAAGATAGTAAATATTTCCCTGAGCCAACACGGTGGGAGGGAAATTACAGTGCCCAGGAATATTGCTATTAAGGAGACTCGAGGTCAGAGGTTAATGTAACAGGAGTTGGTCTAGCCAGAAAGGTCAGGAAAGGTTGGCCTTGTAAGTACAGAGCTGTTTGATGACTTTTAACTATTCTGGGCAAGAAAAACATCTCTGCCCTTGTCTTTGGGAGATAACTGGCCAAAGCTGCGGTCTCTTAGGGTACTGGCTGCTAAAAATTGATGAGGCAAATTCATGACAAAGGGAGGTGTCCCTGGACCATCAATGATCTTTCAGCTTTGACACAGCAGCGTTTAGCCTGCTCTAGTATTTTTCTGTGGTTGATTTTTAAAACTGATTTATTTGGAGCATATGAATCTCTAGGATGCCACCGTAGCTCACGCAGAGCTTCGATAGCATGCATCAAAGCACGTGGTGCCATTTCCCAAACCAATTCACCTAGCACACTTCTGGAAGAAGCTGAAACCCGGAGTTGTTCCCAGCAGGCAGAAGGTTAGCAGGAGATCATGTGTTTGGGAGGCAGTTGCCACTACATGGAGAGCTTTGTCTTTGCTGTTTGAAAAGCTGGTGAATATTTTTATTTGGTTTTGGTTTTCTTTATTCCTTTTTTATTTTCCATAGCATAAGGTCTGTGAAAACCTAATAAGTAGGCACGTCTAATGTTTACCACAGGGTAGCTTGGTGAGGCTAATGTGAACCTCCTTTGCCCTTGGGTTACTTCTCCAGGCCACTGCGATGCCAGCCGGGGTGTTAAGGTGGGCCACTGAAGCAGATGCTGGCTCTTTGCGTGCTGTCCCTGCTCACCAGGATGCAGGGAGCCCCGCAGGCCTGCACCCTCTCTCACAGCTGGGCACGCAGACTGGGCTTGGACTCGGCAGCGACCACACCAACACGGCTTCTGGTTGGACTGGGGCAAAGACAGCATGATCTTAGCTCTGCAAAGACAGCCAGCCAGAGTTTCTTGCATGAAAAATGCATCTTTTCCTGAGGGACAAAGAACGCGCGGGTGATTTTTCCCTTTTCCCGGGATATAGGCATCCATCAAATCCACGTGACTCTGCCGTGCGGTGGAGAGGGAGGCAGGGCACCTGAAAGCTCAGCACCTCGCACAGCAGGCAGGTGGAAAAGCCACCTACCGTGCTGCCCTCGCTGTCCTCCAAGGGCGGTGGGATCCCCCTGAGATAACGTGTGCAGGGGGCAGCATGTAGCTGAGGGAGGCAGCGGTAGGTTGGATGCCCCATAGACTCAGGGAGATAAATGAGCACTCCATTAAGTCTTTTTCTGGGTCTTCTCTCCCTTAAGGGACTGATGGAGTAAAGCCTAGTGCGCTTTGGGAAAGGGACATGTTTGTCGTGTAATGAGGAGCTGGGTAGCCTGTAGGAGGAGTGAGGAGCACGTGGAACCAGAGATCCTTCAGGCAGCTTGCAGAGGGCTCCCAGCAGCTCACAGGGAATGATGGCAGCTTTCAGCCAGCCGCATGCATATGTCGTTGTGCAGAACATCAGTGCAAGCGATTGTGTGCTGGGATTAACTGATGATAAGTGCAATTATGAGGCGTTTTGAAATGTCAGTTGCACTGAACCAACACCAAAAAAAAGAAAAAGTATTCTTGGTCTGTCAGGCTGTATCTAGGTACCCTGGCTCTTTGCTGTCTCTTTGGGCTGGTTGAGAATATCTTGCTCAAAAAAAATTTATTTTCCAGTCTTCTAACTGAAGTGATTTCTTCTCTTGGGCAGAGAACCCTGAACTCAGTGAAAGCCAGTGAGAAAGGAGGTTCATCCCAGCAAACCCTGCAAGCTTGTGCTGTTGTAAGCACTGAAGTATTTCAGAGGCAGGTTCCTCTGAAAATGGGTGATATGCATGTTTTGACACTCCTGTTATTTCTCTTTTGGGGGTAATGTCATGCCTCTTTCTCAGAAGACATCAGCTTGGAGGTATATCTAATTGTTTTGACTGGTATAAAATGTGGAAGAGCTGCCCTGGAAAGCCAGTCTGACCATGCCTTGATGTGAAAGCTTGTAGAATTCACAAAATTTCTATATTAATCACAATAACTGGTTGCAGACTCTTAATTCCTCTTGGCACCTGTCTCTCATTAGGAAAGGAGAAGCCTTTCCACTGGAGCTTTTCGATGCTCTGTCTATTGCTGATTGCTTCTCCACAGTGATACATACTTTCCTGATGCAGTGGCCACATCACATGTAACGTGGGGTTAGCGTCGTTCCACATTTTGCTCTCTCTTCCTATGAGTTGCACATTGGCCCTGTTCCATTCTGCCTGCTATTGAAAAACTCAGTGTACTTGATTTACTGTGTGCAACACGCATGTTGGTAGTCTCTTTCCTTTCCTGCAGTAGCACGTGTACTTCAGCTTCACAATAAAGGGTCTGTACAACACACAGCGGGATAATGGGATGGATATTGGCAGGGCATCTCATCAGTGCCAAGCCAATTAAACCATTAAACCTGATACAGTAAGCTTGATTGCAACTGGCTGTCTGAGGTCCTCCCCAAATATGCTCCTGAGAAGGGGGATATGAACAGAATGTACAGAAGGGGGCCCTGCAGGAGGAGCTGGGAATCTTTGACATCCATGCTTTTGAGTAATTACATTGGTTTGGACCATAATGCAGAAAAGATTTTTTTTTAGTGTGCACATTAGAAAACAACTCGAATTCTTTATGATATGAGATTAAATGATTTCATCCCAGATAAAACTTAAGACCAGCAAAAATCCTAATGCTTGATTGCTCTTGAGGTCATATTTCAAGACTTGAATCATTCTGTTTTAAAATACCTCAAGTTTACAATGATAAATCTACAAAGCACTAAAAATCCTACTCAATCAACTTTGGTTCTTGAAATGGCATCTGCCTTTGAGCTATAAAAATAACAGATGATTTTTTGATAGCTTATCAGTTAACAGACTGCTTAGTTAGGATAGCACATTTTTATGCTAATCTTAGGGCTGTGATGAGCGAGAGAGAAAGAAAACTATAGTATTATTTTGTATCTACTTTAAGTTCAGCCTAGCTTTTGGAAAAGATCTGTCCTCTTCTAGGAATTGCCAGCCACACGGGGGTTTCAACACTCATCTGAATGGAGGTGGAATTGATTTAAACGTGTTAAAGTGGTAATATATGTGGCTGTTTAATGGTGTCTCTTCTGCACCACAGAGCAGACACAAGGCAAGCGAAACAGGCGCTGAGCGCTTCCCAGCATGGCTGCCCCAGTGTCTCCCTCAGCCCCGGAGAGCAGGCAGCATCACGGCCTCACCGAGGTTTCAGGCGCCCTTGTCTCTGAGAGCTGGTGAGGCAGAGGGCAGAAGCAGAGGTTTGCCAAGCCCACGGTCCTGCTCTCTGCCCTGGCTCCTGCTCCTCTCTGTGTCCCCTGAGAGGAATGGGAGGAGGCACGCACTCTGCGCTGGTGGGACGCTTTTGGGGAAGGAAGCAGAGGGGATGGCACAGTGGGGAAGCACCTGGGCTTCTCTGTCTGATGCATCAGATGTGCATGCTGTGTCATGGGTTTGCAATGGAGAAGAAGTTCCTTCCATTTATCCACATTCTTGATTCCCTAAGACTGTGATTAGTTTGGCAAAAAAATTACATTGTGACAAATTTGAGGCTGATTTGGCATTTTGCTGGCGTGGGATAGAAGTGATGGTGTTCTCAGTGGCCAGGCAGGGACAGGATTTGAATCCTCTTTTTGTTCACTCTGAGGAATTCTCACATTCTTCAAACAGAAGTGATACAAACTTGCCTTGGTATCCACTACCTGCTTCTCCAGGAGATGAAGGTCCAGCCTAAATGGACCTTGATTTGACCTACAGTGTCATTTTTGCATTCTTGTGTCTTTGATCTCTCACTTTGGCCATATTATTTTTCCAGTTTCTCTTTCATGAAAAGCTTGGGGTGTTTTGAATTCAAGGCGGGCAGGGGAAAGGTAATAGGTGGCTTGTATCTGGTGCTTCTTACTGAGATTGTTTCCTACCCGCTTCTGTATCTCTGGAGGGTAGAAGACTATTTTAACTGAAAATCAGTATGAGCAGTAAACAAATGTCCCATACAGTCAGATTTCCTTATGTCTGTTCTCTGCTATGCTGGCTGTGACTTCTTTCTCTTTTGTCTCATGAAAAAGAATTTAAAAACTGTATAAAAGTGTCTCACGAAGCACAAGAGCTGCCCATGGAGGTAAAGCTGATTCCTTTTCTCTGACACAAACATGCTGGCACGATTCACAGAATCACAGAATGGTCAGGGTCGGAAGGGACTGCTGGAAATCATCTGGTCAATCTCATTGATCTCTCGGAAAAGGACAAGTAGAAGGTTAAGACTAAATGAGGTGGCATGTGAGATCTTTGTCTGCAGGTGATTCCGCCAGAGATTTGTACTTTAGAGCTGGGGCAATCAAAGTGGCGCTCAGACCTCAACTGGACAGGAGCAAGTTTGTTCTTAGTCAAGTTGTCCTGACAGATCCAGTGAGGAATTTTGTCACCTGTGTGCCAGAAATGGGTCCTTTTGCTCTGGATTTGATCTAAAGGCAAAACTGTAGAAGATACCTAGATATAAAAACTGAAACCTGAAGATATGCAAGGCTGTTAATTAGCAGGTATAGACCACAAAATTAGGGTTTTTTTTCCCCCTTCAGGGTCAAAGCCAAAGAAATATACTTGGTCCCCTAAGCTAGAATGCATGCAGGAAGGAAAAAGGAGTGAGACTGGCTCTGCCTTCCCTGCAGTTTGGAGACTTCCCCAGGCTCTGAGCTCCCTGCCCAAGGGTGGCTCCCATTTTCCCTTCAGACGTGGCACTCGGCTCTGAGCATGAGACACAGGAGAGATGCTGCCTTGGTCTGCTGCAGATCTTTGTGCTGAGGAAATCAGCCACGGTGCATTTGTAGGGAAGCAAGCCAACCCATTCCTCCTTTACCCACCTGAGTAGGTTGGAGTTTGTACACACAGTGTCTGTAATACAGAATGACTTGAATTGTTGATTCAATGCAGCATCTTGAATCTTGAAAGAGAGCTTTCATGGGGCGGCCTCTCTTAAACTCGGGTGTTTCTTTGCGGGAAACTTTTGTTGAAGATTACCTTACACAGAAAGTGCCCTTATCAGTGACAAAGATTCAATGTAGCCAGATTCAACTCAACTGATTCAATTGAATCAATTAGCAAGATTCAATGTAGCCGAAATCGGCAAACAGTGCTGTGCTCCCACAGACCCCCAAAATCTGGGTAGGAACATAAAAAGAAAATATGCTTCCTGTGACTCTTCCAGATTTTTATACTCTTAGGCTAAGCCAAAAGCCTGGAGAGATCAACCCTTCAGTTGCCTGCATCTTCATCCAGACATACTTATCAGATAAAAATACTACTAAGGACAGGAAAGTTAAATGACTTTTTCCCTGTATAAACAAAAGTTCTGATGAAGCTGGAGCTCATGGCTGGACAAGGCAGGGAAAAGGTTTCCTTGAGTAGTCTAGTCACCATGCTTGCTAACTTGCTAGTGGATTTCCATGCAGGTTAATCCTATTCCTCTGTTCTTCCGTACATTGCCTATTACTTGATGCAGCGCTACAATGGCAGATTGGCTCGTCTGTATGCTCCCATCCTCTCTACTTCCAGAGCAAGGTGCTGCTTTACTTATACACACAGAAATTTACTTAGCCCTCTCTACCAACAGGAGGACCTTGAGATGGGGTGAAATTTTAAAAGAGCCTGCTCTTTAAAAGCATTTCCTGAATGGTGTGTGAAAAAGAGTAATAGAAAATCTTTGTTTAAAACTGTAAACTCTGAAAGTGTTCAAGTGAATAGAAACTGAAGACAGAGGAAGGAGTTTCTTCAGTTTTATTTCGGGAAGGAAGGAATTCACTCAGGTTTCAAAATGCCTATAATGAGTGAGTCTGTATGGCAGAGACAAGTGCTCTCATTAAAATGAATTTACTACAAGAGTGTACAGAACTTTATATAGATTTCATGAAATCTTCTGCTGAAAATTTATGATAGCAAATAGATAGCAAAATAACAAAGCTTTGATTAGACTGATGGGAATGAAAGGCCTTGCAGAGATTGGATTCAGATTAAATGCAAAGTAGTGGTACCTGCTAGAGAGACCTGAGATAAATATCATGATTGAGGGCTTGTGGTGACTGTCACAGGTGGCTTGTTAGTTACTCGAGC
The DNA here is from genome assembly GCF_017639655.2 of Falco naumanni. NCBI lineage: Eukaryota > Metazoa > Chordata > Aves > Falconiformes > Falconidae > Falco > Falco naumanni. The sequence goes on along the minus strand of NC_054061.1, from coordinate 64,360,141 downwards.
TAGGTAATTTAAATGCATGCTGGCCTAAGTTGCCCTCACAAAGTTTCCTGGCATGGTTAGACCTAGATGTTTTAAGGTTGCCGTACATCCTTCTGGTTTATCATTTCCTTCTTTCTAATGTTTCTCTGACTTAAATTCCCTCCCTGGACTGTGCAATATTGTGCAAAAGAGGCTGTGTGGGCTTGGGTTTTGTCCATGTGTGAGTGAGAGGGAAGAGAGAAGCTTAACAGTGACCAATGTGGCTCCTACCTCTGCCGTGCACTAAGCTCTGATGCTTACGGACAAACTGGCTGCACTGGGGCATTGGTTGGGGTTGTGATCTCCAGCTAGCTCAGCTTTTCAAGCAAGTTCATTTAATCAGGTGCAAATTCTCTGTGGAGGTGGGAGAGATGTGCAAATTAAATCAGCTTACAGGAGGCTATGGATGGGTGTGGACAAGAAGAGAACTACTCTCCTCTTCATTCTGTACCGAGTGTGTAAAAAATATCCCAGGGAAGGAAAGCAACTTGACCTCATTACCTGTTCTACGCTTTTCCGAGCATGCTCAGCTGAACTGTTGTGACTGATGGTGTTTTGGGAAGCATCAGTGGGCTGGAAGGAGGAGTGGTGGGAGGGTGCGGAGTTCACTCCTGACCAAAAACTCTCAGCACCTGGAAAACTGAGCTTTGTTTCCCTTCCCTTCTTTGCTGGCTGGGTGCACGCTCCCTCAGTGGTTGGAGCAGATCCCCATCACCATCACTGCTGTTCTGGAGGGTCTTGGGTGCTGTTTCTATTCAGTGCAGAGACTAGGCAATTCCTGTTCTTGTTTTGGCAAATACTTAATTCACTGACAAAAGATGTTTCAGAAGGACTGAAATTGTTCACAGATTTCACTTGAATTTCCTGACTGGATTCAATTTTGAGAAATGATGGGGTAATGTTCACAGGATTGAACACAAAAATCAGTTTTCATTTCTACCTCCCTTGCCTGCCCCTTGTTTAGAGGACACCCCCCGGGGACGTGCAACCTTCCCATTTATGCAAAGAAAATATGAATACTCAGGCCACTGCCCAAAGATGGTCATTCATATTGGCATGAATGGCTTTTAGTTTTTTCCTGTTAAAACCCTTCTGTTTTCTGTGGCTTAGATCTTAATGATGTCAGGCAGATTAATTTTAAATGTGCAAGACTTACATTATTAGAGCAGCATCCTCAGCCCCAGTCTCTTGCCTGCCTGGAAAGTGCTCCATGCTCTGTGGTACGGGACACCTAGAGTAGATGTTTCTGTCTTTCCCATGCTGAAATTATCCTCTTCATATGTAACACTTTCACCTCAAATAGTTTTCAAGGACGATGGTAAAGTTATTACTGGGTGACCTGTCATTCTCCTCTCTTTTGCTCCGATGAATATTGAAATATTTTATAGAAAGCAGAACAATTCAAAAAGGATTGAGCACCAGCAGTATGTCTGGGATACCCTTATCTTCTTCGTTAGGAAACATCCCTGGACTTCACATCTGTGTAGGGGGATGGACTCTGCTTGGACATCGCTCAGCCTCACAGCAATCCGGGAATCGGTACTTTAGAAAAATGAAAAAATTAGATGTTTTCGGGGGCTTTTTTTGGCACAGTAAGTGAAGTTTAAGAAAATGACTTCCACATCAGTGTGAATCTTTTTTGCCTTTTTTTTTTCCTGGTGTTGTAAGTTGAGCCACAGAACTGATAAATGTGTTATTTGTGTGGTGGTGTTCAAAGCCTTGTGATTTGGGGGCCAGGCCATGGCCGTGGTATTTAGCCTAGATGTCAAGGTGTGGATCGCACTGAGGTGATGGCCAAATGCTTTGCACTGAGACATTTTGAGAACAGCAACATTTCGCTCTGCAGAAAGGCAAAAAACCCAGCCATTTCCCTCTCCCCCTGCTGCAATGGTTTTTATTTTACACCACCAAGAGATGACATACAATTTGATGAATTTCATCCCTTTTTTTTTTTATACCCACTTGAACTACTATATAAATATTAATAGCTAAACACATTGCAAACAGGTGGGACCCGTTCTGCCTCTGGAGAGCTGCCACCGCTAAGTGATATCTCAGATGGGGTGACAGAACTTTCCCATGTGGGCGCTGTCTCTCCCTGCCAGCCCCTCGGACACGCCTGGAGCTGAGAGCTCTTTGTTTTTTTGGGCTTTTTCTTTTTATGGTATCGCTATAACAGTTTTTCTTGGTCTTTTAACAGCTCATTCAGAAGGGGAAGGACAGGGAATTAAAAGGCATTTTTGCATTACCTTTTCTAGTTAGTGGGATATTTTAAAAGAGGGTTTGCTCCTGATGGCAACAACAGACCCCCCATTTTGTATCTGTGCCTGAGAGCAGCATCTCCAAAACCGTAATAAAGATCTGTGGGCTGTATGGTAAATTGAGTTTTCTACCACCTTGCCTCTTCCTCTAACCCACTTTGCAGTTACTGTAAAGGGAGTGTTTCTGTGGGTCTGCCCTGTGTGTGCAGCTGTGCAGGCTGTGTCTGCATCTGTGGTTTGTTCCAGGGCCCCTGTGAGCTGGGCTCTTCTGGGCAGGACTTTGGGCAGCAAAGGGAAAGGAGCAGTTACAAGAAGCTGCAGGTCTGGAAGGAAGCCTGAGAGGTAGCAGGAGTAGCATGCTCATGGGGACTGCCCAGTTACACTTAATTATTCTGTGATTGTTTCCTCCACCCCTTCCTGATTATAGCATTCATCCCTCCTTCACTGTAAAATCTTCAAAAAGAAATAATGCATAGAGTTTCTGTCGTGGACAGTGTTGGGGGTCAGCAGGCTGCGGTGGCTGCCTCCAGCCTGATGGTGTTGGAGCTGTTGCTGCTGCCTCCCCAAGGCATGCAGAACTTGCTTGTTTTCACTGAGAAAGCAGTGGCCTTTTTCCTGAGCAAAATCACCTGCAGAGTTCAAAGGGGTTGTTTGGGTTTTGGGCTTTCGCTCAAAATGATGTTTCCACAGAAGCCATTGCTGCATTTTGACTTTCAAACAATCACAAGTCCCAAACTGTTAGGTTGTTTAAAAAGCAAATTTCTTCCTAAAATATTTTTCAGTGAAAAATGTACTATGTTCCTCATACCATTTACTTCCTTCTTTCCCATTAGAACTAGAGAGACGTAATGTAGCCCCAGCCAAATTTGGGTTTCTGGGAATCTGAGACTTGCAGAATACATTGTACGCAAAATAGTTTCAAGTGAGATATTTCAATAATTTTTAATTTCTCTTTTTTCAAGAATCCAGAACAGAAGAGAAGGTTATTTTGGTTGTTGGTGGGTGGGGTTTTTTGTTGTTGTTGTTGGGTTTTTTTCTTCCAAAAGCCCATACAAAAACTAAGGATTCAGATTTTCCCCAGGGGCAAGAATAGAAATATCAGTGATGTGCCACTTGCTTGGTGGCACCGTGGAGGGAACGGTACAGGCATGAAATCAGGGACTGCTGGCAGAGTCACTTTCCAATATGTGCAAATAAAAATGCAGACCACATTACATCTGGGGTCTGAAGATTTACCAAGCTGCCATAAGGCCATAAGTTTGGTTGTTTGCAGTTTTGGGTTTTTTGAACCATCTAAACAGGCTGCATGAAATGATGCCTCCATTTCTTTATTAATACATTTTTAGAACTGTTTCTAGCTGAGGAGACTCCAGCATTCCTGTTTAATGTTCTTATTAATGAGTGTAAACAATGCTTTTAAGACATTTTTTACCTGTGTATAATCAAGCCATCTAGCCACCAGTAACTGCAAATGTCACAGATTTCAATGGTCTCTTTGGGACTTTTAATCTGTTTGCTTTTATAAAGGAGGTGATTTTATTTTTGCATTAAGGAAGCATTAACATCATTAAATGGGCTCCCACTTTATGATAACTGCAAATGTCACATTGATCCAGAAAGATAAGAAAATGTGCTCGTCTTTGGAACAATATCCAAGGCAAGAGCAGGCAACCCACACTATTTGCATTAAAAAACAAATTGTATAAATGCAGAAGATTGATGTGCCATCTGTTCATGTCCTTCATTTTTCTGGCTCTTCTGTGTTGAGATATTTTTATGGAATAGTTACGTTTATTATTTTGAAAATGAATCACAGGTTAAAAAAGTTTACGATGGGCAATATAAGTTGAAGACACTCATTTACAGTATCTCAGGTATAAAAACTGGCATTAAAATTAACTTCCATGCCCACAAACAAGCTACAGTATTCTGTAGTCTGTACACCTAGATCCTAGGATCAGAGAGAAAGACTTTACCAGCAACGCTAGCAGGTTATGAGGTGAATCCAAAATATCTAACATGTGCCTCGTATTTCTCAAATAATGAAAAGGCACCCAAGTATCTAGAAAAAGCTACTGGCTAGGCTTTGCAACAGGAAGGTAAAATATGGGGTGGAACTTTTTTAAGATTGGGCTGTACGCTTTTCTTGAAATACTGGTATTAGCCGGGGAGCGGGGGGATGTGATGAGCAGAGTGCTGAATTGTCAGAATTTTTGTCAGAATGCTAAGCCCAAATCCCAGGGAGTGACTGCTGATAAAACCTGCAAGCTCCAGAAAGATACACAAAGGAAACCTATGCATCTCACCCCGATCCCTTGCTGTCGCTTCCCTACCCCTCTGCCTGCCACACCAAGCCTCCTGTTGTCAGGAGTGATGCCCATTGATGCAGTCCCCTGAAGTTCCAGTTTGGTTTGGTTTGTACCAAGCCCCATTTGGAAATGATCCTTATCCCTGAGTCCTCCCAAGCTGAGGACAAGACAGTGGAAGGGCAGAGGAAGGCAGGAGCATTGCTCCATCATCTAAAGGCTGCGAGCAGGAACACAGGTGCTGCACGTGGGATGGAGTTTGAGGATCCCAAAGGTGAGTGACAACTGGGAGGGAGGGAGTGAAGGAGTGAAAGAATCTGGCTGCAGGGGCTGTTGGAGGCATCAGGTCTCCATATCTCCTGACAATGGTGCCCGTACAAACCCTCAGAAGAGCAGGCAGGAAATGGGGGCTGGGAGAAGGGGGCTGATACTCATTATACAGGGTCAGAGAAACCACCAGCCCCGCAAGGCCCTCTGCTTTTAGCAGGAGGAACTTTAGCAGAGAGGAGAGGATTTACTGTCATTAAATCCAGCCCATTGCACATCTCCAAATGTGAACTTTCTGGCAAAACATTTTGACATTCCTCATTATTCAAGTTTTCATTATTCTTCTTACTATTATTTTGCCAGTGCCCTGCTTCTTCTTGGGTCACTTCTAGTCTGATGCAAGTAGAGCCCCCAAGTGACTGCACAATATTGCAGTAGATGTTACAAATGTTCATGTGTGTCAAGAGAAGTCCTTGTTTATCTGCTTTAAATCACCAAACACAATTGAAAGAAGGGATTTCCACCCAAAAGTTGAGATGGACAATAATTAAAAGGTATCGCAACTCCTGTATCAGAATTTCCCAACATGCTTTTGTTACAGTAATGGATTCAGATACTGTTCTGTAAATCATGTAAATGACTTGCTGAAAGAGGGTAAAAACAACTACTTCAGATTTAGATACATTATTTTGTTCCAGACTGCTTTTGCATGTCACCAAGGGACAGCATGGATTTGATTTCCTGATGAGGATTGCTTTCCTTCCTGTCCCCTGTTCTTTTCCGACTACCTCAGAGAGGGAAAACTGTGTGTGGCAATCTGTACCCTTTGCAGAGATGAGATGGGGACTGTGCCAGACTCAGACCTGGCAAACCAAGACAAAACCCCTGGGAATGCTTACACTGGGTTGCTGCTCACAGTAGCATTGGAAGAGGATAAAAATGGGGCAGGAGGATGTGATCCTGGCCCAGCCTCCAGCGCTGTGTGGCTCAGAGGCTTCCTGAATAAGGAGGGTCTCGCAAGTCAACAGAATTGTCCGATCATTTTCTGAACCTGTTTAAATTTTAACTTCCACAGCATCCTGCAGTGAGGAGTTCCCAGGTTAGCTATGCTTTGTGTGCAGACATATTGTTGCTGCTTTGCCTGCTTGGACCCTGCCACCCATTTGGCTTGTTGGGTACTTTTTCCATCTCCAGTTCTTGCTTTGGAAAAAACAGCGAGCCACTGGTTTCCTTGAATGATTTATGTTATTCATGTTCCCATAGGTTAATCAATGGCTGATAATCTGTTAGTCATTAGTGGGAGCAGGCTTTGTATCAGAAAAACATGTTATGAGTTAGACCCCCATTTTTTAAACCCAAATGAAAATTTTGTCTTGGCATTGGTGGTGTGCTTGATAGCTCCAGCTGAAACGACGATGTTGTCCTACAGCACATGTTGGTGGAGCCTGGAGTTTCATGGTCTTTTCTGAGGGTCATGGAGGATGAAATTAAGAAGAACAGATCTAGTTTTGAATGGCATAAATTCCTAATAAGCAAGCCTGCTTCTTCTCTACTGAACTTGTTCCAGTATTGGCTGATTGAAGTACTTGAAAATCCTTTCAGTGAAATACCAAGACATGGTAAAAGTATTTCAGCCCAGAGGCATGCAGTCAAAACACGGCAAAGCACGAAGCAGGAGCACAGGCAAAAGAAGTGATTGAATGTGTCCAGAAATAAAAAGAATAGCTAATGACCCATACTCAGCATGGTTTTATAACCTATGTTCAGCGCCTGACCCATCACGCCACCTAATCGTACCCATGGGACAGGACTTGGTGAGTGCAAAGTGCTTCCTGCCTTTTCAAGGTGTCTGCACTACCCTTTAAGCCAAACAATTTTGCTGCTGCCTCAGAAAATGCTGCATTTCTACCTAGCAGTCCAGTCACATAGATCCCACACTAGCTGTGGTTCTGGCTGTTATGTGATTGTTGTTTGAGTTTTTGTCTGTTTGTGTTAATTAGTGTAACTTCTGCCATGTAGCCACGCATAGATAGGACCATGGCTGGAGTCGCAGGGTGGCCACAGTCCTATCTAAATGAGTACTGGATCCCCATTTTGGTTGTGACTTTTTTGGTTCTATAATGGATCTTAAAGTCCTTATTCCTGAGTCTAATACCCCAGTCTGCCTCACTGGAGGCTACAGAAATTGAAGATGGGGCAAAAGAAACCATGCTAGTTCAAGAACAAAGTGAATTTTAGTTTTGCTGTTGGAATATCTTTTACCTTCTTTAAATATTTTCTAGGAATGCCCGTCTGAAAACTTGAGTAAATAAGATTGTGTCTTAAGGGAATATACAGCGCAGCTGGTACCTAGAAATGACACATGTTTTTCTTAAGTAGGTAAGCCCCGTCCTTAAAATTTGACATGTTGTCCTTTAATAAAGAAGCTCATTTTTAAATTGGAGAAGACAAAAGTCCATTTTCCTCTTTGGAGAATCTGATTCTGCTGCTCTCAGGTCTACTGTCAGGAGGGTCACAAGTATTTTTCAGAGTAAAGGACCGTCTCAACTTATGTGCCGCATAAGTTCACCTCAAAAAAGACCCAGCATTTACTTTTCACCTCGAGAGGGAGGCCAGCTTTGATGGAGTCTACATGTCTTAAACTTTTCAAACAATCTTTATCACATTGTTCCAGCTGACAATCTGCACAAAGTGAATCCTACCCTACAGATCAGTATGCTGTATAGCTAGCTACAAAGAAAATAACATTAAAAAGCTCCAGATGTTCCAACTGATGAAACGAAAGAGAACAGCTCAGCACTGTACACACCAGTCTTCACTTATCGTTTTCTGTGCTCCCTCTTTCTGGGCTTGTTTTTATCTTTCACTGAAGATTTACATCATAAATGGTCCAAAGCAAGGACAAGCTGCTGTGATGTTTCCTGGTGCAGACACCAGTGGGTCTTGACTTGCAGACGAAGCTCTAGAGATGCTACTGCAGTTTAAACAAGAGCTATTAATTCCAGGTGCTCCAAAACCAGCCCTAGAATATCATGATAAAATGGGGAGCGTCCTGTTAAGGAAAGCTTTACTGTTGTTATCCATAATCTAAAATGCCACCACCATAACTCAAACCTTTCCTGGTTTGATGGAATGGATTACTCTGTTTTCATCTGAGTCTCCTGTAAACCTGGGAGTCACTGGTGCTAGCAAAACCAGAAGCCATGTATTTGTACAGAATGAAAGCAGCGACCTCGGTTCTGTACAAGTCCTTTCTCATCTGAGATGGACACCGCATGGGTGTAACAGTGTAGGGCTGCCCACAGTCAGTGCCATTCAGCTGCAGCCACCATGGGCAGCTGCAGGTGGCAAGCCTGATACCTTATGTGGCCAAGGCACTTGGGTACCTACCTCCTCTTTGGTTTCAGTGGGGTTAGAACACCTGACTCCTTTTGTTTTGTGGATCGACGCTGACAAAAACCACACCGGGAAATCACAGAAAATTAACAAAAGCCCAGATAAATAACAGAAGCTATTGACTGTTTTGTAGGCTGTCCTCTGCAACCTTGTAAAATGCTCTGGGGTTGACTGTGCATCTTGCCAGATGTCAGATACAAAGTCTGTGACAAATTGCAGATAGTTTTACTCAAAGATTGTTAGTGTAATTTTTACACTTCTTCAGGAGTTTTGGGGGAAAGAAGCATATACTTCTGCACCTGTGGAAGTAGGAGAACAAGTTGTTGTACGGTGATTTGGGAGCCTGGTTTTACGCAAGGCTGAATTCCCAGGTTGGTTTGGTCAGCTCTCCTTTTTCTTCTCTGCCTTGGCTTCTGGGCCTGTAGAAAGGCTGTACTTACACTGTCTCAAGCTGTGAAATGCTGGGCCTTTTGTATCTTATATCCCTCTGACTCCTATTGTTATAACTGTTGTGGTTTAACCCCAGCCAGTGAGTAAGTACCATGCAGGCAGTGGCTTGCTCATGCCTCTCCACCCCCCCACCCCCCCCAACCCCACCCCACCCGCTGCCCCACGGTGGGATGGGGAGGAGAATCAGAAAAAGGTAAAACCTGTTGGTTGAGGTAAGAACAGTTTGATAATTGAAATAAAGTATAATATAATACTACCAATAATAATTGTAATGAAAAGGGAGGTAACAAAAAGAGAAAGAGAAGAAAAAGTCAAGGAAAAAAACCCAAGTGATGCACAATACAATTGTCCACCACCCGCTGACCGATGCCCAGCCAGTCCCCAATCAGTGATTTCCCCCCAGTTCCCCTAGTTTAAATACTGACCATGACATCATATGGTATGGAATACCCCTTTGGCAAGTTTGGACCGGCTGCGTCCCCTCCCAGCTTCTTGTACCCCCCCCAGCCCTCTCACTCGCAGGGCCTGAGAAGCTGAAAAGTCCTTGACTTAGTGTAAACATTACCTAGCAACAACTGAAACCAGCGGTGTGTTATCGGCATTGTTCTCATCCTAAATCTAAACCACAGCACTGCACCAGCTTCTGAGAAGAAAATTAACTCTATCCCAGCCAGACCAGGACAATAACTCATAGCTCAGTTGTGCATGTTTTGTTTCCTTTTGAAAACCTGCTTGCAAGTTACCCTCAGTATGTCCCTGGCAGAAGCGTCATGGCTGTATGGAATTGCATCCGAGCGTTTGTCGGTGGGATCTGCACATCCTTCTGCACATGTGCTCCTCATTGCTATCAAAGGTGTGACAGCGCAGCTCAGGACTAGGCAGGCAGGACTCGGGCCTTGCTGCTTTATGTGTAAGAAGATGCAGACAGAAATAGAGAGATTTATATCGCTGTAAGAATGGCTTGAATTGCCACTCAGCAGCTTTGGTAGATGACCTTCACACTAGAGAAGAGGCTGGTCTACGCTGGGTGCATTTTACTCCTGTTCATAGAAAAACCACATAACGTTTTAGCTGCTTTTTGTCACAAAAAATAGGTTCCAGAAAGAAAGAGGGCATTAAACTAACTGCCTTAAAGAGAGGGAAAGGGGAGAAATTCAGCACTGGTTATATATTTGTCTGTGGGAAACCTCTAGAGCTTTGCTTTTTGAGGTGGCCAGGGTGTGGTGGTACAGTGTTTTTTGTAATGGAAACCATTATTTGTGCGACACTTAGACCACAATGCTCATTTCACTCATTAACTCAGCAACATTAAGACTGCTCTCCAGACAATGGGAGTTAGATATTCAGTGTATTGTTATTGCCATTCCTATGCTGTTTATGCAATGGAAGATGTTTGCATATTACATTTGTCACAGACAAGTACGAGGTATCAGATGTAGTGGTATTATTTTAAAATAGAACTGTAAAATGCAACTAAATATGCTCAGCTGCAGAATGCTTTGGATTTTCTAAACTGAAAATTCCCATAATCTTATAAGAATGTGGTGCAATGTGGAAGTTAATGGCTCAGGGGACTGGTGAAGGGAAACAAAGTTTCTTAACTCTTGATAAATAACACAAATCAAACCCAGCTTGATCTTCTCTGAAAGTCACTATTATTCTCAGATTTATTTGTATTTTGTTTTGTTTTGGTTGTGGTTGGACTATAGGAATTTATGATCCAGTTTCCCAAATAAAAAGGTGACTCATTCTGATTTAAAAAAGGAATCAGAGTTGAAACTGAAGAGCAAACATTTTTTATGTACTAACAAAATGAGGACTTGCTTACTCCCCCTCTTGGAATGAATGCTCCTAAATGTATTGTGCCCGAGGGAAACCTTTCTGATCCCCAGGATGAAGCGGATGTGCTGGAAGTCAAGTCTGCACTCATTTGCAGCTTGCGTGTGTTCACAAAATGTTTACTGCACCTTTGGTATGAGAGGGAGCGTCGCTGACCTGTGGGGAATAGCTCAATGGGAACCTGGAGGGATGGGGAGCAGTGAGTCAATGATCCTGGGCTGCTCCACGTCGTCATAGCAAAAACTGAGCTAGTTCAGCCTTAGGGCCACATTGTGCTTCGAGGAGGTAGATTTTGAGAAATTATACTTTATATGTCTTAACGAAGAGGATGGTGAATTAAAAAAACAACTGAGGAGGAGCAGTGGAAGGGTATCTAAAAATCCCCAAGTCTGGAAAAGGAGCAGGTAATGCTAAAAGGCAGTAAGGTTGAGGTAAAATATACTGCAATTTGGTTCTGCTATGTAAAATAAGCTTTTGATTTATGGAGTGTCAAAAATGTAGATCTCTACGCCTTTCATGATGATTTTTTTTGGCAAATTTTTGGATGAAAATGATTATGGGAAAAATGTTCAGAATATAATTATGGCTTTGCTGAAGAATTGAGGGCTTTTTAAAGATGTTTTCTGCTTGTATCTGCCTTGCTGCTGCCAGAGTGCCTTGCTGAACTACTGGGTGGCCCCAGCTGTTCCGTGTATTTTACCCCCACCCCTCCTCCAGGGAGTAAAAGCACAATTTGGCCCAATACTTGCTAGAAATGAATTGATTCCACTGCAGACTCCATGCAGTACATGCTGAGATGATTAAATAAGGACTGTAAACTGTTGTAATAAACTATCATGATTTGAAGAAGAGATAACCATCTTCGTTTTGTGGTAGGACAGCACCTATGGGGTCCTGGCCCATAACACCAATAAAAGTGATGATACAGAACATCCTTCATGCCCCTTTGCGTCTTTTGGGAGTCAAAGTCCATCTGAAAGCATTTTGAATGCTGGTTATTTGAATGAAAGTATTTTTATTTCCAGCTTCTGCAATTAGAACAGTGAAATTTGAGTGGGAACATCTTTCTATGTCTTAGCCTACAATTTATTCTCAATCTATTTGGTTAGAAGAGCTGAACAAGATTTTGGGGGCATCCACCGGTTTGTAACCTCATGGTGAGCCAATTGTGGTGCATGTATTTTTTTAGCATTTGGCATCCCTCTTGGGGGGGTGTCTGTGGACCCCCTCAAAGGACTTGCTGTTGCCTCCTCTGCTTTGGACACCAAGGGAGGAGGAACCCCACCCTGCTCATGAAACTGATGCCAGCCTCACCTGACAGCCTCATGCTGGTCCTTCCCCCTGAGGACCCGGATTTGGTATCGGTGTATCTCTGAGCACTAGGTGAATCCCTCCTCTTCAAATCTGACCTTGCTTACTATTTTGAGTATTGTGTACCCTTCATTATTAGCAATGGCCTGTTTAAAACAACCATTTCCCCATTGTCAGAAGTTTGTAGTTTTTACAGAGGCCAAGGATGAATTAATACGAGCCACAAATGCATTAAGTTCTGCATGCTTAACTCTTCCTGGAGAGTATTGTGAAAGCCAATCCCAGGCTGAACAGGAACCGTCACTATTGCCTCTGCGAGGTGTGGGAGTGGGCAATGGCTCTAACTGAGTTTGCATGCAGTGTCTGGAAAGATTTTATGTCCAGCAAGCCAATTACTCTTACCTTGCTGTAGTATGTAACAATTAAAAATATTAATTAATGCTTCCCTCAGCACTACGTAAGGTCTGCATTATGGCGTGCATCTACAGCATGGGCTTCTGAGGGAAAAGGCATTAGTGCCAGGATGCTCCTTGATAACCTGCAGGGAGAGTACCTAGTCTTCATTCCTTGTCAGCCAGCACTTGATATAGCCTCTGCAGGTATGGGTCAGACCCTGATCTGGTAAAAATGCGTGCAGCATGATGCCAGTGAACCCATTCCAGCTTACAGAAGCTGAGGAGCTGGTCCTGTACGCTCTCTAGCTGCTCTGAGCTAATGCTGCTGGCTGTCTTCAGTACTGTATTCTCTTCCTGCCATTAGTGGTGCTATAATTAAGCCTCTGCCATCGTTTGCTGCCCTTTTCTACACATACAGCCTCCTACATCTTTTGGAGGAATGTTCCCTTAGCAAAACAGTTTGCATGTCAATTGCTGATACAACATTGTGTTCTCGATGCCATGAGGTTATATTAGCACTTATATTTGTGTTCACAAGGGTTGCTTGCATACATAAAGCCTGTGAGCATTTCGGAATTGGGGCCATAGTATGCAGTGTTACTGGGCAATAATCTCATGATGTAACCATAAACCTCGATTGTCTGTTTAATATCTCAGATGTTTTAATTTGCATTTCGTTAGAACTTGGCAAAAGGTTATCAGCTCAGATCCAAAATTCTCACAAAAAATTGTTCTAATATGTAAAGTAAGTTTTGATTTATGGAGTGACAAAAATGTAAATTTCTAAGCATTTCAGTTTATTTTTTTGCCAAACTTTAGACTAAAATGACTTTTTTAAAGTGAGATGATTCTGGATGTAGTTATTTTCATGATTGTGGAGTAAAAGCAGTTGAAGATGTTAATTTAACTGCATTTACAAATAATTCTTATAAAGAGCGTTTCTTACCAGGAAGTGAATAAGGCATCTCTACTAAGCTTATTAAGAGGAAGATCTATAGACAGAATATGCTATTATTTTTGCAGGGAACCTGAGTTTAAAATAATCTAGAATTACATTTAATGTTGTTTAAAATACATATTCCTTTTGATCTCCTCATGAAAGCTGTTTACTTGCTTCAGAGGAGTTCTGCATTATAAACCAACAAATTATTGTTGCGCTACACTTGTAGAAGAGCACAGTAAAAATATGTAATATTTCAGAGGGGACTTGTTTTACTATAGGAATACCTTTGACCACTGAGGAAAAGATTCATTTCATGTTGTATTTACTGCTGGAATATCACTGAAATTAACACAGACTTCCAGTGTATATACATAGATTTTATAGAAGAAATATGTAACAGCAGATTGCCTTTGATAGCATAAAATTTTAACATTGGGCTAGTCTCAGGTTTGTACTAGCAGTTTGGAGAAGGAAAGAATATCAGCAGCTCACATAAAGATCCTCAATTTAAATTCAATTCTCAGCTTTTCCTTTAAGATACACAGAAATACAATATTTCTTTCATAAATCCCTACTTTGTTGTTGTTTTATACATGAAACAGGCAATGGGGTCTCTTGTGTTTAATGATTTTAATTGAAAGTGTGAATTTTGCCAGTTGCATCAGCTGGTCTACATTTTCTACGGAAGGATTTCTGCTGTGAAATTGGTTTTAAATCTGGTTACCTTTTAATATTTGAAATCCCTGAAAAGTGTTTGGATTCAAAGAGAAAAATATAACCATTAACTTTGTTTTAAATATTGGAAGGTTAATATTTAAATTTGATATTTTCCAACAAGTCTTCTAAAATACTCGTGGGGTGGGGTGTAAGGAACCAAGCCTTACTCAGTGTACTTGTAGGCACAACTTCTCTAGATAAAGCTGGAAATATCTCATGCAAGAAATGTCAGCATTTCCAAATTATTTTCCCCCAGTGAAACACAAAAAATAAAAAAATAAAAAAATAAAAAAAAATCAGAAAAGGAACATTTTCACACAGCAGGGAAAGGATTCTGAGGAGTTTTGAATGGGAAATGTCAAAACAGAAAGCGTAACTGTTTCAGTTTTCCATTTCTTTTCATTTTGATTTAAGATGAGATTTTTCATTTTGATTATCTCCATCACAGAATGAAAGGCCTTTGTCAAAACTGCCATTTTCACATGAAAAAGTTTCAAGTTCTAAAAATCACCTTTTTCCGGTGAGAAATCTTGTTGACTGAGGCAGCTGGACCAGCTCTAACGAGATGCTGGGCTGCCGCCAGCAGCTGCCCTGCAGGGCCCCCGGGGGTGGGGGGGTGGCTCCGCTCGGCTGGGGCAGCCTCCCACGGGAGGTCTAGTCAGGCCCATCGGGCTGAAGAGACCAGCTGGCTTCGGGTAGGTGTCACGCAATGTTGGGTGGCAATGTGGCCCTGCCGCATTCTGGGGGAGGACGCGGCCACGGAGAGGTGCGAGGCAAGGGAAGATGTGGCCCCGAGGTGGCCCCTTCATTGGGTCCTCCCAGAGGCGATGGGCAAGCGAGGCTTGATGTGCCAGATGTGCTCTCCATCCTGCATCCCCAAGCCGTCTCATTTGAAGGGATCCAGGACTGAAGACTCCCTGGAGGCAGTCGATCAGAGAGTTTCTCACAGCCGTGTATGTCTGAAATGTCAGGCGCTCTGCTGACGTTTTTGGGTTTTGACGCTTTCATATGTTTCAGCCACAGAGCAGTCAGGAATGAAGGACAAATCTGTGGGTTCCTCCCTCGCTCCCTCTGTCCCTCGCCTGCTTGCACCCGCGTGGGCCGCAGGACTGTCTCCTCACTGTGTTGTATGGCATTTCTGGCAGAACCAGGGCAGGCAGAGAAGGCTTGGGACAGACCGTCACCTTCATCCCCAGTGGGAAGGCTGGCATCCCTGCATGTTCCCCAGCCCAGCTCTGCCCATCTTGTCCCCATCTGCCTGGGGAGGTCTCATGACGAGGGGCATCAGTCCTCTGTGTGGGGACAGCTGTGTGATGCTCCTTTCCAGATGCCGGCTGTATTTGGTGGTCTGAAGGGCTACTGTCATGGTGACAACAGGACACCCTGGGTTGCTTTTACCGAAAAGACTTGTTCCTTCTTCAAGGCTTTTAAAGTGCATGCATGCATGAGGTGCATCTCCCTGAGAGAGGGAAGATATGTCATAAGGAAACCAGTTCCCGTGCTGTACAAGAACAGGATATAGGGTCTTATAAACTCTGAAGGCACAGAAGGTACTACAATAAATAAGGCATGTGGGCTCCTGATCCTTTAGTTATTGATGTTTTTAATGCCTCATTGGTCTTATCAGGATGAGTGACATGATTTTAGTAAAATATGTGAGTGCAATTTGCAGGATGCTTTATAGAAGTGAAATTCAAGTTCTGGTGACAGAAACCACAGCTAAAATATATATATATATATATATATGTATGTATATATATATTATTTTTTTTTTGGTAGGCAAGAGAAAAAAAAAATCACACTTAACCTCTCTCTGTCTCAAATTCCGTTCAATCTTTCCCCCATATAAATGGACCATTTTTAACTTTTCCTTATTGCTTTCCTGATGCTGCAGGCAAACCTGTTACTGTATGTACTTTGTCACTGTGATCTGCTTAGGCAAGTAGTATATATTTTTAATATATATATTTTATGTCTGTATGTATATTATTTAAATTTGTATATACATATTTAAAAGTAAAAATCTGCTGTTTTTTTCAATTGCCTTTAGTTACGGCAGTGACAAAACAGAACTTTGATTTTTAAATGCTTATAAGCCGTGCTTTTAGATCTCACGTTAAAGCTTCTTTCTCGGTTGGAGTATACATGTCTGAAATGTAATGCTAGTTGCTAATTTTGCAGACTTTTCATCCTGAAAGAGTTCTAGTGTTCGGCAGGTCTCAGGAGTGTTCACCTAGGCTGTATTTACATGATTTTGAATATACCTAGGAAATCTCAGTCTAAATCATATCATCCTCATTGTTTAGCCCCCAAGCCTTTCCCTATTAACAATCTGTGAGCCTTGCCACCTCTTTAATATATTGATTACATTTGACAATGCTCCTACTTAGAACTGTCCAACCTGATAACCTCTGAGTAGACATCTTTGCATAATATTCAGCCATGCCTTTATCAGTCCCCTGCACGTGTGGCGCACCAAATTATTCTTTGCATTAGCATAAACAAAATACAGTTTAAGGAACGTCAGTACGTTTTCCCTATATTTGCATTAATTATAAGTACACCATACCCAAGTACTGATATAACTTTATTGTATAGAAGCCTTCAAGTAAAACAGTATTTATTGTGAAAGATGATTGCAGTTTCAATGACAACTCCTTCTTATTACTTAAAACCCATATATTTAGCCAGATACCATGAACACTAAGTTTAGTTCACTTGGCAGCACTTTAACCAGCGCTTTTATAATCTTTGTATTTAAAATACCAAATAAGCCATAATTCACTGGCCGTGCTGAGTAGTGACTGCATGCACCCTATGTTTTAGAATAAAAGTATAAAATTACAGAGATATGATCAATTATTTAAAAAAATTTAAATGTAGTGAAATGGTGTAGAAGAGAACCACATTGGTCTTCATTACTCTGAAAACAGAAATTGCTGGGAAGCAGGGAAAAAAGCTGTCTGAAAAGAAATGATTCCTGGGGAGAAACAGCTTTTCTACAAATGGAAGTGAGCGAATTCAAAAGAAAGTGGCTAACAAGACATTTCCTAATAACAAGCCAAGGGCGTTGCATACCTCTTCATCTTTAAAGTTACAAATGTAAAGTAAATGTGCTCCGTCTTATCACAGGATTACTCACTGGAGCCCATGTTTTTCTTTGGGACTGAGACTAGTGAATAGTATGTATGTTGTGTGAGAATCCCTCATTGCTGCAAGTGGCCATCTCTTCTGAATGACACAAGGGAACAACAGGCATCCGCTTGCATGAGAGATCTTCTTTCACCTTCATCTAAAATGTTCTCCTACAGCCAAGAGTTGGGAGGAGTTTGGGAAAACATGCAGCACACTTGTTAAATGCAACCTTGAATTTTTCGGTTTCTCTCTTCTTAAAGGAAGGAAAGGCCCTTTGAAGGAGCCCTTCTTCTTTGAGTCCACATAAAAAAGGGGATTTCACATGCTGTGCTTGCAGGGTGGCAGGATGGCTCATTGGATTCCAGTGGGGTGTGGGACAGTCTGTCTTGTGCTGGCAGTGCCCCACTCATGCTGCTGGCCAGGGGCTGGTGAGAAGGGAGCAGAGCCAGGTCCTTTAAAGCATCTCTTCCAAGTTGTCCTGCTCAGTGAAATCCATTCTGGAGCAGAACAGAGAAAGGTCCTTCCTCCACTGAGGAGGGATAAACTCCCCTTGGTTAAACACTTAATAGGGTAGAGTCTCCCACAGAACATTTAATCTGGATTTGTATATCCTAACAACAGAGTGGATGAGTGAAAATTTTCAACTTACCTTGCTACAATTTTAAATCATTCATTCAGAAATGTGCCCATGTGGAATAAACCAAAGCTTTCCTTTAAAAGGAAATACTCTAACAACGGCCAAATGATAAGAGATGCGTGTGCAGTCACCTGGTAAACGTAGGCCTTCATAAAACCATAACATTTTGCAATGTTGGTTAACTTGGTGAGAATTAGGAACAATGTGAAAAATTGCAGGTGATCTTTGGAGGCTTGGATATAGGAATGAGCTAATATTTCAATAGTTTGGGTTTATGATGTGTTTTTTTTCCAGATTTCGAAGATTGACAGCATAGAAATCAACTAAAAAGAAGTGGCGCTACCTAGTGGGTAAGGAAACAAATGCGACCCTCTACTGGCCGCTGAAGTTGCAGGGTGTCTTCCACCTTTGTTCTTCAGCTTCGCACCTATACAGCAATATAAAATTGCTGACCTCCAAAAGAGCTGGGGACCTCTTAGAGGGAAGTGACCACTCAAGACAAAGGCATTTTGGAAACAGTGCCCCAGGGATGGTCTTCTAAATACGTTTCCCCTGAAGCTTAGTTTTGACGGTTAGGGTTTTTTCACATTGTTTTGGTTCTTCTGTTGGATGATTTGTTAAGGCTATGGGATTGCTTAGTAATGGTGCTTTGTGTATTTTTTAACACATTCAAAGGTGGTGGAAGCTGTTGGCTGTCTTCAACCAAGCTGATTGAAGCAGTAAAGGCCTCAAGATAATTAATTTCTGCAAGTTTCAGGAATATATGTAGTTGGTTAGAGCAGAAAGGCTCTAACTGTCAGTTTTGACAGATGGAAAGGATGTGTCACGAACATGTATGTTACCAGGCATCAGGGGGTGCGTGTGCCTGGAGAAGCTGTGCTGTATGGCCCAGGTACCACAACACTCGACTAGCAGCTCACAGCCCAGGGCCCCTGCGAGCTCAGTATTTCTAGTGCTATTGGAAATACATGGTAATTTTACTCAGGTTGCACATTTGCTGTCACTTTTCTGTCACAAATTCTAGTCCTACTGTCGATCCCAGTCCTCTCTTCCCGGTCCCACCGCAGTTATTTGTGACAGCACCAGTATGCCCACTGTGGAGCAGCCAAGTGACTTGCTCTGTCCAAAACTGGATGTTTTTTTGGCCAGATCAGTCTGTAGCTAGATGAGATCCTTGATCTAGTCCCTGAGACAGTTGTGTCAGTGTTGGTGCTGGCACAAGGGATGAGCAGGAGCCTGTACGAGGGGTGGGGCTGCCCCTTTTCGTACCTTCAGCTGATCATGACACTGAACCCTGGGGCTCCCAGTGAGTTATTTGTTTGTTATGTGGTTGCCCTGGCTTGTTTTCTGCTCCTGTTTCAGGCAAACCATTGTGAGTTCTCAGGAAAGTTGCCCTGCATCTTTGTTGCAAGCCTTTTGGGTGAACAGCAGCAGCTTTGCACTTGTGAATTTTCTTCTGTTCCTCCTAACCGTATTCTAATTTGGAGTTTCTCATCTTTCTGTTTAACAGGAAAGATGCCTGCTCTAAAAATACAGAATATGGCTCCAGATCCCTGTTCTGAGAACAGCTGGTCACGTTCAAAATGAATGCCTAAAGAAAATAGCAAATTTGAAAAGAAATGTGAATTTCTGAATTCTGGCAAGTGAAAGGCTGGCCTGAGGTAAGCCAGCCAATTCCTGGATGACTCCAGCACCAGTGTGAGCGCCAGCACTTTTGCCTTCTCTCTTTCGCTGCAGAGCTGGTGCTAAGGTTTCAGTTTCATGTAAACCATTTCCCAAATGGTTAGTTCTGGAAATAACAGCCCAGTTCCAATGATGACACAGGTGACATTTTCAAAATCAAAAAGTGGGACAGTTCTGTAGTGACATTTTTAGGGTCTCAAAATATCCCTGCAAAAGACGAACGTATGCTTTAAAAAACATGCTGATGTCACTACTGCCAGTGTCTGCTTCAACAGTGATACATACATACTTCCCTGAGCACAAGGTTTTTTCCAGTTGCTTTAGTTTGAAGTAAATTGTGTCATGAAACACTAAAAGTGCTGCTAACATTCATTCTGGTCCTGTCTGAATCATGAGGCTGAACCAATTTACCTTAAATTAGTTCAGTAAACCAGTGGGACAAGTATGTCGAGTCTCCTGGATTGTTTAAACTCATTATCTTTTAGCCCTTACGTTTGATTGGTATATGATAGCTGGCCACAGCTTGGGTTTTAAATGTCATGTAGGCATTTGCGCCAAGGCTGCCTGGGGTATGCAATCATACGACTGTACAAGCCTCCACAGGCAGGAGAGCGCCCACCTGGTGAGGGGCTGGGTGGGGGGCTGCACTCAGCAGGCTGCCCTGCCCGCCCCGGCTCCTGGCACAGGCTGCGCTCAAGTCTTTGCAAATGTGCAGTAACTTTTGCTCATTTCGGAGGAATATCTTGACCATGTGTTTTGCAGTTAGGAAGAAATCAAATATTTTTCAGTGTACATTGAAAGTGGAAAAACCTGTGCATGTCTGAGGTGCTGAAAGAAGCTCCTGGGTTGCTGAGACATCCTACGGGGTAAGGACGGTTTTGCTAAAATAAGTGTCAACCATCCTTTTATTTTAACAATTGGCGAGTTAAATAGTTTTTCACACAGTGTCACAAGTTCCACTGATTAGAAATAGAGCTTTCCTTTCTGTCATCAAAATGCAGTAAATTCCGGACATCCTGTGAGGTGTACCGTGTTTGGGAAGACGTGTTGGAGATAACTCTGCTAATGACGTGCAGAATGTGTTCCCCTCGGGGACTGCAAGGCACTCGATAATTGAATTGTTGTAACAGCTTTGTGAAAAATGTGGGTTTGCCCCAACTTTTAGATAACCTCTGAGCTCAAGATTCTTGCCCCATGTGGCATGAGGTGTGTGGCAGGGATGGGAGCCAGCCCCAGTGCCCTGCCAAAACCTCAGCCCTCCTCCTTTGGCAGGGCCGAGCACATGGGGGGACCAGGGAGTAAGCAGCCAAGCAAGACCCCACACCGCTCAGCAGTGTGCTGGGAGGAGCTGCGGGGCTCCCAGGCATCTGCAAATGTGCCAAACTCGCTTGTCCGGACCCCTTAGCTTAAGGACAACTGCTTTAAGTACTTTACAATGTCAAGTGTACACAGCAAAAGGTGACAGGTACACAGAAGTAAATTGTAAGCGTCTTAAACATACCAGCTCTACCCCCCACTACAAAATGGCTTTTCTGCTGATGGGTATTTCCTACAGTGTTTGTCAAACAGTAGGTTCATGGCTTAGTCAGGGACAAAGTTATTAAGGACATAAAATGCCATCTGGTTGATGCTAATAAACATAAAACCTAACCTTCAGATACACTGCTGCAGTGACCAGACTGCGCTAGACCAGATTACCCTTTGTGTTAAAATCTGAGCCCTGTACTAACCCTCTTGGCTGTTCAACCTCATAGATTTTCCTCTGAAAACCTAAAATGTGGTTATTCTAATGAGGCAACCAAGTGACCTGTCCCTGGCATCTTACTGGAACACTGTCTTAAAAGGGCTGATTTCCTAGTAGAGTTTCTTTTTCAGTTTCTAAACAGTTGGTGGTTGGTTTTAAACTTTTATTTAGGATTTCTGCTTCTCAGTTTAGTTGGCAGTTCATGTGGCAAGAAAAAAAAAATTAAAACCCTCTTGCAAGCTGAAAAAAACCCAAACCTATCCTATAAATGCATTTTGACTTGTTTATACAAGAAAATGATGGGATTTTCCATTCGAAATGTATTCTCTGCTGTAGGAATGACCTAGTTATCACTTCATCCCCATTACCTCTCACAGAGTGTATGGCTGTAAGTGAGAGAGAAGGCTGCACAGGCCTAACCCTGAGCTATCTAGCATGAAAGGCTGGTTTTCCTCCGCGGGAAGGGTTTGGTTTTCTTTCTGTGACAGGACATGGTTTGTCAAATGAATTTGTGTTTATCGCTAGCACTTGCCATTGAAAGCCAGTACTTGCTGACAAACATTGCATAGCCATTGTGGTTTATTTTTCTAAACACAACTGCTTTGCAGACAGCAGGTGGGAAGTGCTAGCAAAGGGCAGCCATTCCAGTTGCCCCCAACAGCGCTGACCCCTACAAGGCCTGAAGGTGAGGGCTGGCATTGGCTCTGGCTGAGCAGTGCCTTGCTCTGCACGGGCTTGCACTGGAACCAACGGCTCAGCTTGCAGTCAGGTACCATACACCCTGCACCGAGCCATCAGGATCTCACCCCTGCTGGCAGCAGTGTAAATAAATAACTGCCTCCTCACCCACCCAGGCTGAACTGAGCAGACCTGTAGACAAATGCAGCTTCATGTGTTATTCAGTGCTATGAGACTGCGAGGAAGATGCACACATTAAGGTGTCCAAATCTGATGCCAGAACTAGTCAGATGCTTCCCAAATGAGCATGCACATGTGTGAGAATGAAAATGTTACACTTTAAAAGGACAGAAAGTGAAGTTTGCTGTCTAATCAGAGGCTCCTCGATGCTGCCAGGCTAATTTGCAGCTTTGTGTATGGCATGTAAAAGTAGCCAAGACAATTGTCAGGTACCCATAAGCCTAGCCTAAGCTTCCAACACAGCCCAGCAGCAGTGTGGTTAAATAGGTTTGCCACTGTCACTTGGTACTTGTCAAATAGTGTCATTTTTTGAGATAATAAATCATGAAACACTATGAGCCATGCCATGTAAGTTGCCGTGCAAACAGCAGCAGAGGCTTGACCACTTGGCAGCATCAGTACGTGCCCACTGGCCTGGGCGGTAAGCCTGGCATGGGGAAATTGCAGCTATAGCCACATGTATCTTCTTCTCCTGTCTCTATATAGACTCAATATTAGAAAAATGTTTTCTACAGGAGCGGAAGATATTTCTACTGTGCCTGCATGACTCATCGTGGGGATAGTTCTGGGAGCAGGAGCGTGAGCAGCTGACTCTCACTCTTCGAAATGGTGTCCATATTAATTATTCCTCTGCGCTATTACACCTCTGTTGTAATATGACCATCGTTTAATTCTCACTGTAGATGATACTTTTGTTCTGTGACTTTGAAAGTATTCCCTTCCTTTCCCCCCAAAGAATTCAGCCAGTAGAGGTCTGTTCTCTATCTGTCTCTTTGCTAGTAACACTGCTGAGATATGAGCACCTCTCATCTCCGTGGAGTAGATGGGCACAGATGAAGCTCTTGTGAGGCCTTGGTCATTTTTTTGGGTCTCACACAAATGCACAGGGAGGAGTTGCTGCCCCCAGCAGTGTCCAGTCTCAAAGGAAAGAAGAAGTGGGAGAGTTTTAAGCAGGCGCGGTGAGGGAAAGTCGGTGGTTTAGTGCAGGACATGGGCTTCCACCTGGGCATGTGTTCTTGGCTACCCTCCACCACCCAGCGCATGCCATGCAGCAGCTGGGGACCCTCCAGGGCAGTGACCCATGCATAGGGAGATCTTGGTTTCTGCTCTCCAGACTTCTCTTCTCTGCCCCCTACACTCTGCACTTGGTATATGGGCTTTTTGCATATTTCTGGTCAGAGACACAGGTGTAAATAAAGTGAAAATGCTTGGTCAGTGGCGCATGCTCAACGGAACAAGTTTCTACTCATGAACTTTTAATACCAGTAAGACATTTGGTAAAAATCTTCATTTGTCTGAGGCCGTTATGGGTGTATGACTCTCAAGCAAAAGTAGCATTTCTGGTTTTCATCTGATTTATACCGTGGCTGGAATCTTATGTTCCTTTTCAGGAATATATTGCCTCCAGTTGTCTCCATGCGTAGTGGATTTAGCTTCAGGAGGAAGAAAGTAGCAATTTTTGCAAACAAAAAAATTCATCCTTATGAAAATCAGTTGCAATTTAATAATTCATAGAGTAATATTCAGAACAAGAAACATCAGAATAGAACTGAACTAAATATTCACAGTTTGGGAATATCCATGTTTACTTGCTAACGCTTTTTGCAAAATATAAGCCCAAATATAGGAAATCTGTGCTATTATTCATTACAATTAAATGGGCTTTGGTTCTCAGAGACTCCTGCTAAAATCTGCACTCTGGTGAACAAGTCTGTGCTAGATTATTTAGTGTCTGCTATTAATAAATATTTCATTGTGGTGATGGAAAATATTTCTTTTGCTTTGTGATACAAGCCCATTTTTTGTATCCTGAAGAACATTTAAGGCCCTTTTCCCCCCTCTTTTTTTCTTTTTTCCCTGGGATAGCACTTTCATGCACAGGCAGTGGCTGATCTGATTTAGTGGCTTGTATTCGGGCTGGCTGGCTGGGTGCTTGAGACGATGTGGTAGGCTGGGGAAGGCAAATGGAAGAAGTGACAAGGAGCCCAGATGACCCTTGGGAAACTGTCCCCTCCTTCAGTGATACTGAGATGCTGCTGAATTCAGACAAGGCTCCTGACCTTAAACCAGGATTTCAAATGGAGAGGCATTTTCAGTCAATGGTCTTTTTGTCAGTGGTCTTTTTAAGGCCAATGAAAAACAAGTGAGTTTTCAAAAAAACATTTTTTCAATGGAAATGTTCCTTTGCCAGACATACCATGAGTAATCACTTTCTGCCACCAGAATGGGACTCTTGTGTGTCAAAGTAGTAAGTTGAAGGAGGAAACCTGGCCAAAAATTTTTGTCTTTGTGTTTCACCGTACAGCCTTGGGAAGCCAAGGAAATTTCTGACAAAACCATCTTTTTTTTCCTCTTTTTTGTCAAAACATACATAGGAAGATAAAGGGGCCAGAGGGAAGAATCTGGGAAAGAAGGGGCAGGCTGTGGTTTTCCTGACCAGGTCAGCTTCCTTGGCAAGAGGACCAGAAGGTCTTCTGTCCCACAGGACTTGCTGACTTTCCCTTTTCTTGGTTGACAAATTCAGTGGGCCGCAGTGACCGTACAGACCCAGGTATTCTCTCTGTGCCACAAGCATTGACTTCCTCAGGTATTTACGCACAGTTTTTTCTGATCTTGGCAAGGTAACTCCTTAGGAAGGTTTCTTTGACTGTGCAGCCCCCTCCACTGGTATCTTTATATAGGGGCTGTACACTGGCTAGCGTTACTTTAATGGGTGAGTCAGATTCATCCCTGGATGATCATCCAACACTCATTGAAACTGTCGGAAATTGTCTCTTCTCCTCAATAGGAACAAGAGCAAGCCCACCTCAGGTAGCTGGCTGACATTCCCACTCTCTTTGGCTGCCCTTAGAGTCATGAGTTTTCATGTTGAAATTGGTTGGTTGGGTTTTTTAAAAGATCACTGATAGTCAAAGGAGCAGCTGCAAGGTAGCAGTGCTCAGAGCGCAGTGAAGGTGCACGTACAAGCTCTGCGCTTCACATGCCTGCTCGCGGGCTGGCTGTGAGTCAGGTCCTTGCTGCAAGCCCCGTGACCGGGCACTCTTACAGATCCAACAGAAGATATGGAGGAGGAAAGCACAGATGCAGAGAAACAAAATGCCTCCTCCTGCTTCTCACAGCAGAGCTGGCCAAAGCAGCATTGCCTCTTGCTTCCTGGTCCATTCTCCTTCTTGGGCTGTGTTGCTTCTTCAGTGTTGAAGTTTCCAGCATAGACAGAATCTCAGTATTTATCTGTGTACGATGCATTGCTGTGTGTTTACGGTCTGTGTTGGGGGCCTATGGGCACTTTAGTTATTTCAGCATGGGGGTTTGTAGAAGAGATGGCAGTAGTTCGTACAATCTACCCCCTTGCTTTTTAGGCAGTAACATAATGTTTTTTCCAACATCCAGGTCTAATAGCTGCTTAGGAATCCAAAACATAAAGGTTGACGGTGTTTTCTAATTCCTCTATTACTTCAGAAAATTGATGACATTTTCTAGCTGAAGAAGTTGGCTTTTTATGTTGAATGAACCATGTTCGAATGTCCTTTCATTATTTATGTTCGTTAATGAACCATCCCCCCTCCCACCCTACCACCTCCCATTTGCCCGTAATGTAGTAGCCATTATGTCCCTATACCAAAATCACACACCCTTAACTGTTTTTAATAATCTGCGTGTGGTCTGTCTGGCTGTTCATCTGTCTGGCACAAGTTTCCAAGGCTATTAAAAAGGGAAAATAGCATTGGCTCCTGTCAATGAGACTGGGGAAGATTTTCAAGGTCAAATCCTGCAGCAAACTGCTTTCTTTCACAAATGTGAGAGACTTGTAAGGACCCCATTCACGTGATAAATATTTATGATTCAGGAGGAGGAATTCAAGAGTAAGCGAAATCTTCTGACATTGACTATCGTGGGAATTTTGGGGAGAGAAGGACGGGAACAAAATTAAGGGGAAAACCTTCAGCAATTTTAATCACTTCAATTGCATTTTCTCAGCAATTTACTTTTCACTTGGGAAAAATCCTTCTCCATTGGATATAGTGAATGGGAGGGGAATTTTTTTTTCCTTTCCAGCCTAAGTTCCTTATATTAAGCCTGTAACTCCTCAAGTGGGACTCTCGGTGTGTAACACTATTGCAGTAATGGATTTGTTGGCATCCCTCAAAGCTGAGGGACTACATGAATTTGCCAATGTATGGATCTGCTTTCCTTCATACCAAGTTTCTCAGCTGACTTGTAATTACATTACATGGAAGGCATATATGTTTTCTTGGGGTAAACTGAGATTTTTACCCAGGGGAGGAGTAAATTCCTCTTCTTTTTTCCTTTCTTCATGTAGAAGCCTAAAGACATGGAGACCACTCCCTTTAGACTTGAACATGTTTCTTTGCCAAGAGCATTATCTTGGTTTAAGGGATGAAGTGTGTTGAGTAAATATCCCTTACCCATTATCGGAGAGTCTGAACCCTAAGTATTCTAGAAGAGACTGGCCAGATGTTCTCATTAGTGGCTGGACATTTCTAGGAAAGTCTGGAAGCACGAGACAGCATGATTCCTGTACAATCTGATTTATCTGTGGGATTCTGATTTCTTTGTTGCTTCCCCCATAAAAACTGTTCCAGGTCTCTTTAGTGGGTCCTTGTGTCACTTGGACTTTTCCTTAAGAAATGAAATTCAATTAAATTTTAAAATCTGAAGCTTTGAGTACAAAACATTGTCCCCCTAACAGACACATTCCTTTGGGGATGCTGGAGCATCCACTCAGCCATGTCTGATGGAAACAGATGGGGAAATTTCATATTCCCAAATAGTAACGTTTTCATTCTAGCTGAGTTTGACTTTATGCTCTATTTGTGCATAATCCAAATATACTCCTGCATGGATTTAGGTTGTTAGTTTGGCTACATCCTCCAAGATGCACCTTTTGCAAAGTTTTCTGCGGGTTTTAGCAGCTCTCATAGTAAGCACAGGTGTTTGTGCTCCTGTGACAGATGAAACTTTCTTTGAGCTGATGAGGGAAACAAAAGAAAAAAAAATAGTTTATACACAGAGATAAAAGCTTTTAAATATTTTTGTATGTAAAATTAAAAAAATAACCCTGCTACCTTAGGAAATCTAGCCAGAAATTAATATATTAAAGTCCAGGAATTTCAGTTCTAGGTCAACATGTAAAAGGAAAACATTTTTGAACAGTTTGAGTAGCCCACCAACAAAATCATCATGTTCCTCCGGCAAGTCCAGAAGGACCCAGGGGACAGGGGATGCAGGACAACGTGCACCAGTACCAGCAGGCTCCACAGATGCCCTTCCTCTGCGCACCTCAGACCTCCACGCCTACCCCTCCTTTCTTTCATCTGCCTTCTCAAGCTGTGCTTCTTTTAAACCTTGTTCTTCATCTTGCTGCCTTCCTGGCCTCCTCAAACACCCCTCCCTCAAGCCTTGGGTTTTGGCCATGGTCTCCAGCACCTGGAGGACCTGCATCTTCTTCCAAAGACCTGAGAGCAGGGCCAATCAAAGAGACAGTAAAATCCCCAAGACAACAGAGCATTTGTATGCAGCCTCATCCCCTCCAGTTTTGTAGTATATTCGTGTCAAACTATGGCAAATCTCTTGTGCTGAGACTCCAGAAGGTTCATCTGAGCATGATGTGTGGCATTTAGGAACCGCAGAGTACCACTGCTGACAACTTCCACCCAGGGGAAAACATAAAATACACGTTACTTGTGTATAAGCTTAAATAAATAAATAAATAAATCTATATAAAAATATTCAAGTCGCCAAAAATCTAAAGGAAAAATTATTTCTTCTACTTAATTTATTTAACAATTTGTAAACAAATGGACTGCTGTATTGAGAATCACAGCTTCAAATCTGAGAATCTTAGAATAAAGGATTTGAAATGGGACCTGCAGTCTATCCTAGTGACAAAGCTGCAGCCCCTCTCTTCTTGATGCTGACTGCAAGAAAGCTTTATAAGCCTTGGTGTGTTCCTCCTGAGTGGACGAGAGGTGTTTTATCAGTTACAAATAACGTTTGGCAACTCTAAGGTAAATGCAGTTCAACTTTGAGCAGAGATTTACACAGTGACAAGGTCAATGTTACTTTACATTGACATGTGCTTAATATCACTGTTTACTCGATTACTGCTTGCCTGTGTATCCTGGGTAGAAGAAAAATGGTAAATACCTGCCAGTGATAGGTAAATGCTACATGAGTTGAAAAGAGGGAGCGGTGTGCCGGTGCTGATGCACTGCCCTGCCGCTCTGCTCTGCTCCCCAGAGGGGCTGGCTTCAGATGTGTCACCTTCTCCTGGCTCCTTCAAACCTGCTGTGTGCAGCATTCTCTCTCTACATCATTGCTTTCTAAAGAAATATGGCAAGAAGCAGGGGAACAATTTGTGAATCAGATGGACCTTTTCAAATCATGATAATTAGTCATTTAATATTAAGTGGATTTTTAACTTCTAAATTTTTTTTTGAGATTTTCTTTCTTTTAGGCCTGAGGAAAAGTGAACTTGTAGATGGCAAAGATTTCTCATGCTTCCTATTGTAAAACAATTTAGTATATCTAGAGGAAATCATGGCTGTAAAACCAAGGTGCTGCAATTGCTCTTGGAATGGCTC
The DNA here is from genome assembly GCF_017639655.2 of Falco naumanni. Classification (NCBI taxonomy): domain Eukaryota; kingdom Metazoa; phylum Chordata; class Aves; order Falconiformes; family Falconidae; genus Falco; species Falco naumanni. Next base: position 64,331,516 of record NC_054061.1, on the reverse strand, counting down.
TTCTTAGCCTCTTGTTCGATTCAGATAAATAACTGAAATGGGTTAGTATTGCCTGCAAATGGCAGCTGTGCTCGGTGCCCAGCTGGATTCTTGCTCTGCTGGGCGATGGTCAGGCTGCGGGTGAAGTGGAGCCCTGCTCTCGCTGGGCACTGGGGGCTCCCCAGGCCAGGAGGCAGCTGGCGGAGGGTGCTGGAGCCCCCCTGAGCTGTGGCTTCGGGAGCTTCCTTGTGGAAGTGCCTCTGGTTGTGCGCACAGGGCCCAGACCCAAGCAGGGGAAAGGAATGGGGACTGCGTGGCGGTACATAGCCCTGACTGCCTTCGGTGACTGTCAGCTTCCTTCTGCTCCCAGCACCTTCTCAGCTTTGCTCCTGTCTCTTCGGGGCACATCCTGCCGCTGGCAGCAGGAGACGGTGGTACATCCCATCTGCATGTGGTGGCACCACACAGCATTGCACTTTGCACTGTGGGCTTTGTTTTTCAGTGCTTAGGGACCAGAGCACACACCCAGGCAATCTGGTGTCCACTTAACTGTTTATCCTGAGACAGATGGAAAGCCTCTTTCAGTCCGGCTCTCCTAATGATTTTCCTCCACCTCTGTTTCTGCATGATGTAAGTCCTAGGGATGAAGCCTGCAACCTGAAGCTCTGCTTTTGGGTCAGCAGTGTTGCATGAGGGCGTTACAGTCTCACCGCAGCCCAGCCATCCTGGTCTCACCTGACTTCAGGTCCGTGGTTAGAAAAGCTGTGTCACTGGCTTTGTGTTGCTCACCATCCACGTTGTTTGGGTGATTGTTCACACGTGAAATGATTAACCTGACAGTACTGGTGGCTGCCTGACATCGAGCGAAACAAACACGTGGGCAGTTTATGATACTTGGGGTGCCAGCAGCCAGGTTCACAGTTTGCAGAAGTTAAAATATCTCACTTTGCAAATACTTTTTTCCATTAATTTGTGTATCACACTGAAATAAAAAACAACCTTTTCTACTTTCTATTCCCTCTGAAGGAAACTGTGCTAATAATTAAGCTGTGTGCCAGGACATTTAAGGAAGAGCAGATACCGAGCTGAATTCTACACAAAAATGTAATGGAAAGAAAAACTGTGTTTTCTGTCTAATTTTCTCAGATGTTAGGGCCTATTTATGATCTCCCTCATGCCTCAGAAACCTCTCTGAAATCAACACATATGTGCTGTCATGCAACCTGGTTAAATTTAGCAGGGGATGAATTTTCATTTAGGACAACTGTTTGCTCAAAGCTGATATTGTTTCAGTTTGAGGAGGAGCTCTGGGTTTAGTCGTTACTAATCTGCCGCCTGGAGAGCTGCGTGATCATCCAGATAATGTGTTCTGCAAGTACTTCGTACGCACTGGCACAGAGGGTTTCTGCTGCCCCATGACCATGGCATCAGGGGCCGGATCCTCAGCTGGGGTGTCGAGACTGACCCCTCCCCAGGGCCAATATGGCTATGCCAGTTTGCACCCACTCGGGTATGATTCTGCCTGCAAACGGCACCAGCCAGTTAAACCAGGAAGCGACCGATTTTGTTTCTGAGTGGCCAAACCGTGGGGTGGGTGTAAGACAGCCGAAGCGCATCAGGGACAGGCTTTTCCTAACTTCACCACTACTGAGTGACTCCCTGTTTTCTAGAGAACAGAAGTTACATGGCCCGTCCTGCAAAGTCTGCAGGCTAAAGCAGCCTTAAAGCTGCCTCTTCAGCCTGCACATGAAGAGAGGGTTCAAAAGGAGCTGAAGCAAGTGTTGCAGAGCACTGACACACAGCTTTCACCTCTCGTGCTAGTTCTGTGGTGCTGGATCCATCCTCTGAGCTGACAGCTTTTCCTTGCTGTGAAATCCTCTGTTGCCTGCATTTAATCCTGAGAAAAAGGGGCTAATGAGCACAGCCAAAGGGGCAGACTTCCACCAGACGCGAGAGAGCAGCCTCACGCCTCCCGATGGTGCTGTGCTGGTGTACGTACCTAAGAGACTAGTCTGTTATTTTTCTAATTTTGCATTAGGCAGTACTGATTTCACAGCTTTCATTTATGTTGGAAAACAGTACTTAATAAGCTGGCTATTAGATGGGCAACCCTAACACTACTACCTTTTAATGAACATAGCTGTTTTGGTGTATGTGGATGTGTACGCACGAGAGAGAGAGCATATGAATAGTTGGTAACAGCTGGAATTTAATTTAATAAATGAATATAGAAAATGCAGGGCTGACTAGTGATGTGAATTATTGGCTTTTTCATCACTGAGATCATAAGCCACATCCAGTCCAGACCAGAGGAAAAAAACCCCAACCCTTTTGATTAAATGTAAGGAGTCGTAAAGGAAATGTGAGCACGAGCAGGCCAGTTCTGTTTCACGGTTGCCACGCAGAGGCTGCGGGAGGTCCCGGCTCTGCTGCTAGCTGCTGGCAAAACATCAGGGACCTGTGGCAATAGACTAACACAGCCTGGACCCCACCTTTAAGGATGCTGTCTCAGTACGCTGTAGCAGAAACCAGAATCCAAGAAAACTTTCTCAAGCTATTTCTCTTGCCCAGACTTACACAGCAGCAACTCCAGGAAACCGGGGGTGGGGGGAGTTGCGGAGGTTTGGGGTTTGTTTTTTTTAAACCTAAAGTATCAGCAGACTCCTAACCAAGGGGATTGGTTTTTTGTAAGTTTGACATTAAACAGAGATGGCAGTTTGGACGTACTAAGGAATTTTTTTTAAATAAGGACATTTTCATTGTTTGCCATCATTGCTTCCCCCTAAGAGAGGATGGTGGTACAATATTTGAGAATGACTTGGTCTAGAAAACTAGCATCTGTTTTATCTACTTGCTCTTGCTGTGAGCTAGTGCGTTTGATTAAAGTTTTTAAGCTGTATGCTTACTGTTGGAGCTTTTCTGTTTGAAGTGTTAGGAGTCTGAAAACTTCATTGGCTACTTCAAACCTTATGTACTTAAAACTTGCAAGGAAGTTATTTTTGTTGGCCATCTCTCAAGTACCAGCAATGTGCTCAGTGATGTGTGAAACACTAATATCAGGAAACTTTTCTTTCTCAAATAATTTACGCTAGAGAAGGAACGGATTCAGTGAGACAGGCTGAATCCCCTAGGCCCGTTGTCATGAAGTCAGTAGATGTTTTCCTCCTCCATAAGCCACGGTGCTTTTTTTATTTCATATTAAGGAATTTTGGAAGAATTGATCTTCCAAAACATCAGGCTTGTACAGGGCATTGCGTGTATTTTAGTATCTCTGTGATGGAAGGGAGAGCAGCTAGCAGACAAGAGAGAGCCTGGCTCGGTGTGGTCTGGGGGCTCAGAAGACCAAAGCCTCGGTAGCCCCAGCTCCGTGTTGCCCTTGTGCTGCGTGGGAGCTGAGCACCGCCCCTGCAGCGAGGTACCATTTGCACTAACTCTGCAGTGGCGTCTGCAGCTACTCACGGCACAGATGACAGGTTAGATCTGCTTCAAGTGTCCCAGAAGTCCCGGACTTGTCATTTCTCCAAGTTTAAAGATATACTTGAGGACTCTAAAAATACTGCGTCTTCCCACAAAAAAGTAATAAATTGAAAACTGTTAAGATTCGTTAAGGGCACTCGCCCTGACCATGCCTAAAATCAAGAGAGTGTCCACTTAAGAGAGTACACATTCTTCCTATTTTAACCCACACAAATCGCACTTATAACTTCCTCTGACAGACACTGTCTCTATAAATAAGTCCCCGTCACCTCCCCCGGGTACAATAACACAGTATACTAGAGGTGTCAAACATACGGCCCATAGGCCAGATCAGCCCACATATGTACTCAGAACTGACAGAATCTAATCTTTCATCTGAAGAAAACGAAGTCTCTAGACCTCAGAATTTAAAAAAAAAAAAAAAAAAAAAAAAAAAAAGAAAGAAAAAGAAAAAAAGTCTTCAGCAAGGAGCTGAAACTAAGGAGTTCAGTAACATCTGCTTGAATTCGTGGGCAGCCAGACATGGGGATGGAGGGCAGGAATTTGTTGTTGACTTCATCAGGATGTCAGTGCTCTGGGAGGATTATCAAGCCTCACATTTTTTCTCTGAGAGACCATAGTTCAATTTAACACCCTGAAGAAAACATCAATGTTCATTTATGGGTAGTTAATTGCTTGTCATATATCTTTCGCCAACACGGTTATTGAAAAGAATTTCCCTCTGGTGCTTATTCCTCCTTTTGCTTTTGTGCTCTCATGAATCTGCAGCCACCATCATGGTCCGCTTCTGGCTTCATTTTGCTGGGTTGAACTGGCCAAGATCCTCAGGATCTGTGCCTCCCTGCTCACCCTAATAGCCTTTCTCTCTACCCATTTCATCTTTCCTGAACGTGGGTGGTGACAAGAGTTTGCCACACTCCTGGTGAGGTCGCCTGGCCTCAAACAGGGTTGTTAAATGCTGCCTTATCTCTGGGGGAATTACCTTGCCTCACCTGCCACAGCAGACTCCTGCTTTTCTCACACTGGGCTGTGCTGGTTGTCCTCTGACCAGCCAGTACCTCCAGGCCCCTCGCAGCCGCCAGGGCACAGCAGTGATGCTGCTTCAGCTCCTTACAGCTGGGCACGTTGTGCTATTGAACCCCACCCCACTTCTCTTGCTCCAGTCACCCAGCTCTTCCAGTTTTCCTCCTCCAGACCAGAAATATCCCTCTTTTCTCCAGCTTTGTTGTGTTCATCTACACATCTAAACTATTAAGAAAATAAAAGCACGTGTTAAAAAAGAATGTTTAGGACTTTCTAATGTCAAATTTTTAAATATAGGGTTTTGATTAATTTATTTTTTTAAAAAACAAACAAACAAACAAAACCCCCCAAACCCCTAACCCAATAGTGGACAGTGGGATTGTGTTCTCTTGCAAAGCTTTTTTGGGTTTGTTATTTTGAAGGATTGCCATTTTGACCTGGAAAAGTACAATATTGATAGTGCTTTGATAAAATGCAGTGGTTCCTCTGTTGTCTCAGCTAAGTGGAGAGAAATCCTTTTATTTGGGGACCGAGACACCACTGACGTGCACTGCCCCAAAGCACATTCATCTTAAGTGGTAGCACTACCAAGAAGCCAGAGTATTAAGTTCTGTTCCTTGCCCCAATCAAGTCTTGGTTTTCCCTGACTTGTTCACAGAAAATTTGGGTCTAAAGAACACTGTTGGCCTCTGGTGACGCAGGGCTTTACCTGTAATTTTGTAAAAGCACTGAGATATTTGTGAGACTGTGGAAATCTGTAATTTTTTCTTGATCAGATCCCAAACCCGGTTAAAGAGACTCCTTCTGCCTTCTTCCTTTCATGTACCAAACGGTTTTAGCTGCTCAGTGCTCTCAGTTCCTTATTCAGGAATGAGGGAGTCATGCCATGCTCCATTAGCTATCTTGAGGGGGTTTTATGGCATTTAAGCACTGCTTCTGTTTATGTAAGTGGTACATTCCCAGGCCTGTCCATTTTGGGCCCGTATAAACTTTTCAGCCATAAACCAGGAGAATCCTACTGGGGTGAAACTGGAAACCATCACACCCACACTAGAAACACCGTCATAAAGTTATTGACAGGAAAGTGAAGGTTGAGGGTCTCGCTGTTCATTCTCATTTAGGAGACAGAGGCATTCAGCATTGCCTCACTCAAAACTTTACTAGGGGAAAAATCATCAAGATAGATCTGTTTTCAACCACAATACTCAAGTTGGTTTTCATTTTTTAAGTCAGGTTATTTCTACAGTGAGACTTCCACATGAGGCGTAGAGCGCGGGCCAATATACCATATTCAGTGGGGCTGGGAAAACCAAAACGACTTTATTTTTGACCTTTGAAAGTTTCTGATATCTCCATTTGGTTTGGATTTTCCTGATCTCCAACATGATGCTGTAGCCGAGTAGAGCATATGGTCCTAATAGATATTCAGTCCAGATGTTAGTTGTCTAATATGTACCCTGAACGGCTGTGCTGAGCAGCACATAAGAAAAGCTGGTGGAGCAGTTAAATAAGGAACATGCACATTCCCGTATTCTCACCAGTTTATGAAAGTTAAGAGTTCCAGATTGCGATACCTCCGGTTCTGTCACTTTGAATTTCTGGGAAATGTTAAGAGCATGAAGCTTGCAGTACATGCTAGGAGCAGGTGGGGAACAGGCCCACCTGAAACCCAAGCAGTGTGAGGCGGGATCCGCGGCGCCCGGGCTCATGCGGGCGGCGAGCGCTGCCCGCGGCTCCACGCTAGGGGTGAGAAGTGCTCAGGCGTTCGTGGTGTCCTGGCGCAAGCGATGGTTGAACAGCAGCTTGCCATCCGGATGGTCTTGGAAAAGGGGGTAGTGTGAGAGAAAACTTCACGCTTAGTGAGGGAGGGGAAAATTTCCCCCTCCACCTTTTGAGCCTGGTCTGCTGGGCCGGTCTCTGCTGAGCTTGGGCAGCAGCTCTGAATGGTAAAGATTTTGATTCTGACAGACTGCACAGAACTGGTGATGGACAAAGAGAAAGAGCATTAATCCTGCTGCCAGGGGAAGGGCTGCTCTCCGAGCAGCAGCCTCAATGCCCCCCACCAGTGGGAAGAGCTTCAGTCAGAGCTTGCATACTGCTCAGCACAAGAAAATCCCACCACAAATTACAAAGCCAAGGAAGCCTTCATGTTTTCCCTGCTGCTCAGAGAGCTATTTATATTTTAGTGTTTGTCATAGCGTGTAAGCTGAGAACAGACCCGTTTTTCTTCTCCCATACTGTGTCCTCTTCTTGCTGAGGTGATACTGGGGCTTCTGGGGAGTCCCGCGCTGCTGGTTACTCGTCTGAGTAAGAGGAGTTTTGTGATCAGGGCTTGTGCAAGGCTGAATGCATCCAAACTGGTTCACAGCAACTTGAAGTAGTCTGAGACATCTGGCATGTCCTTCATTCTCTTTTCTTTGGCTAGAGCTGAGGAACGATACATCTGTGTGATGCTTAACTATTCTTTAGCTCTCTGGGTTAGATTTTAATTCAAGAATAAGGACAGGACTACATCCACTGGGCTTCTTAACAGGAAAAAGAAAAAGAAAAAGAAAAAGAAAAAGAAAAAGAAAAAGAAAAAGAAAAAGAAAAAGAAAAAGAAAAAGAAAAAGAAAAAGAAAAAGAAAAAGAAAAAGAAAAAGAAAAAGAAAAAGAAAAAGAAAAAGAAAAAGAAAAAGAAAAAGAAAAAGAAAAAAAAAGGTCACAACTCAAAACCTCCGCCTCTCTCCTTATCCTTTCTGTTAGTCAAGAAGATTCACTCCCTGTAACAGCCCCCTGCAAACTGTGACTGGATGAGGGTCCTGACCTTACTCCCCGAGTCCTCTCAATTCAAGCCTTGTTCTGATTTCTGTGGAAGCAGGACACTATGTCAGGAGATAAAGCAAAATGCTTTATAGTTTTAACCTGTGAGCGCAATTTAGCAGGGAAATTAGCAGCTTCAAACACATGCCACAGGTACACACAAACCCTCCTTACTCAAGGAAACCTGAAAGTAGTTTCAGAGCTACAAGTTTATTGACTGGGAAGTCAATAAAAAGGATTAGCTTTTAAGATTAACAGTAAAACTTGATTGCTGCTTTCAGCAGCTAACCTAATAATTTCAGGAACAGAGGCCCTGGGAGCTGCAGATCACATACAAAAACTTGGTGAACATCTTTGAAAAGGAATGGTTTTTACGCATGGATGGAAATAATTTAAGCCACATAAAGCAGTCTAGATATGCTCTTTTTTTTTTTTTTTTCTCCTTGTCAAATAGAGAAAAGAAGACTTTGACCTTTTTAGAAACAAAAGGTTTTCTTTATGAGAAGTACTCTTTAGTGATCAAGTGTCCCATCGTGTTAATTCTCAGGGTATATGCTTATTAATGTTCAGTTGCTGATTAAAGGCACTGTCTGCAATTAATGCCTGTCACTGATGTTTACACCTGATATTTCATCAGAAAAGGCAATACTGTTAATAAATTGCAGTCCTGAGAAATAAGCAGAAGGGTAAGTGCCACACAGAGGCCATCAATCATATACGCATGCTATTGAGTACTAAGCTGGTCTCTTGCGTATCATCGCTGTGCTTGCTCAGAAGGGCTCCGCCTGCTCTGCAGATAGTCAGGCTTTTGGATTAGCCCAGGGAGGTGATGGAAGGGATGCAAGGGGGAACATGACAACAGAGCCGACTGAGTCTCAATGGCAATCTTCTGGTGCTAGGACTCCTGGGGTGGGCACCTTGGGTGCCTGCGCTGAAAAACACGAGCAGCGTTCTGAATCCTTTTCAGTGGCCTTTAGAAGACTGTATTTGACTTTCCTTCCAGGCTTTCACAACTCTGCCTCGCCACCTTTGAAAGACTTTTTAAGATACGTGATACTTTGGGGTAGTACTGTCCGTGTGCATGCTTGTGTTTCAGCCCGTAGCAGAGCTGTGCGTCTTTCCTGTACCGTGTTAACAACCCGACTGTGAGTCCCTGAATGCTGAAGGGAATTTGCACTTTTCAGCTCCCTCAGCCTCAAGCAAAATCATGGGTTTGAGGTGAAACTCTCTAAAAACCTCCCATAAGAGTGATGAAAAAGAGGGTTTGAGTTCTCTCTTCTGAGCTGCCACTTGGCTGGATGAGATGCAAGAAACGTCTACTTTACCAACTGTCAAAGCAGTTAGAGTCAAAGGCAGAAAGTGCATATTCAGCAGAACAGAGACTTTTCTTCAACATTTCCTTGGAGGAAAAGTGTTTAAAAGAAAATAAAAAAGGCAAAAATAGAAAAGAAATTGTAACCGAGGGAAAATAATTCCCATGCCTATATCTTAAAAGCTATATGTGCATGTATTGTATTTTTCTATTAGTTTCTATTAGTACTCAAGTCATACCTGAAACAAATCCTGACTTTTAACAGAGCTAAGTAATTCCAGTGACCTGGCCCTAGTTCCCAGGCTTAAAATTATGCCTGGACTAATCCCTGGCAGTTCAGATACGTCTGCCTGGTTCCCTCTCTGGGGATTAGGTCGTTCCCTTTTAAGGCTAAACTCCCAGTACTGGTCCTATGTGGAGTACGGAGCTGATCAGAAACCTGCAAAAGTAATGTGTTCTTCCCAAAGGAGGTTTGAGCTCTGCACAGCATTTGTAGGAAGAAGCAAAGCAGATCCCTCCTTTTAACTCTGGAATCCACTTCCACTTCTCTTTAAGTTCTGCAAACAAGTAATCATGCAAGAGTTAGTGGGCAAGGAGATCCCCCCAAACAACTGGAAAGGCCAAGGAGAACCAATGGTAAGTGTGACAGGAGAGAGAGCCTGGGCACAAGCTGAGCATTTGTTGCATTAGATGGAGCTGCTCCACTGTGAATTTTGGGTGGCCTTGCACGGGAGTAGTTAAAGGGGCTGAAGACAGAGCAAACCGCTAGTGGAACAGAGCCTCTGTCCCTTTGAAGAACCTTCTCATCTACCTGCACAGGCGCTCTGTGGAGGAATCACTTCTCTCTGAGAAGACTTTAATATCCAAAGCTTGTGGTTGCCTGAAAGTAGACTTTGAAAGGTCCACTGCAAGGTGGAACTCTCTCCCATGGTGGAAAAGGATCCTTGAAAAACAATACTGAAAGTATAGAGCTTTTTCAGTTAGTCCCCAATCCAGGTTCCCCAATAACGGTGCTCTCACATCTCTGGGTCAGATTTTTCCAACCACAGATAAGTTTAAATGCTCCAGGATTTGAGTGTTTAGATATTGTTAGAATGTTGCAAGTTCTCCAGGACAACATAGCCTGTACCTATGGAAAGTTTGATGCCATACTTTCACCCAGAAAAATAAAAGGTTTCGGCCTCCTGCCACCCAAGTTGCCAGCATAGCACTCTGCACAAGGCTATGGCCAGCTCTGTACTGTTACAGGTGGGCTCCACAAAAGTTTTCTGCCTTCATTTTTAATAGGTTTGCAGGAGAAAGAAAGCAAATAGTTTCCAACAGCTTTCACTTTTGCTTCTCCAGAACTTACCACTCAGATTCCAATAAAAGGTACTTTTGAGAGTTACAAGTATTAAACCCTCATTTCTCACTGGGTGACAAATGGATGTTGCCATCCTCACATTGGTAGATCAGTCGTGCTCAACACAAACAGAGCTCTGCTTTCCGGGGCAACCCGTGCCAAAAGAAGTAGGACACCATCAGCCTCTTGTCTTTAGAAGTCTTGCCGTGTTTAGACATTCTTATGTATCGAGTTTGGCTTTGAGGTCACGCTTCCAGTGCTTCTGTTTTCTTTGATTTGACTCACCTCATTTGTGGTGTTCTGGACTCGGTCAGGTCTCCAGTTAACTGACAGGAAGGTGCTCTTTGGAGGCTTCATCCACAGCTCAGCTCAGTCAGTAATAGGGCCCTTGTTAACTTCAGTAGATGCTGGATGAGATCTTGAGTGTCTTTTGCTCCATTATCTTTGGCGTCTACTGCATAGGGAGCACAGCTTGCAGGCATTCCAGAGCTTCTGAATTTTCCCAGCATCTGCATTCCAGATAACCAAGATTCTTACTTCTTAAAAAAAAAAAATAATAAAAAAATGGTGCCTATAAACCATCCTGGAAGTCTTACATCAAAGTTCAGAAGAATTCATAACCATTTCATTCTGCTTCCAGTCCTTTGTGCACAGTTCTAGGTTATCCCTTCTATTTTAGGAAAACCTTTAAACATTATTTGGGGTGACATAAAGCAACCTTGATGACAGTGTGACAAAGATAGTGTGCCCCTTCAGAAAAATCGTTGTGTCTATTTAAATATTACGCTTCAGCTTGTTAGTGAAAAATGTGTCACGCACAGTTTTTTGGTTTTGGGTTTTGTTTTGGGTTTGTTTTTGGGGTTTTTTTTTTTGGTGTGTGTGGGAAAATACAGTACAGATTTTGAAGTTTAAAAAAGTCTGGCAAATTACAAATTAGGATAATAATTCATGGGAGTAATAAAATATCAGACTTTTATTGCACTATTGAGAAGGGCATTAAAAAGCATCTGGGAACTTGAGGTTTGGAAAGTTGGGCTTTGAAAGACTTGGTGGGTTAAATATTAATGTAGAAAATATGGCATCTGTAAATGCCTGGAACTATGCTAATAGGGCTTGATTCAGTCAAGGATCAAGCATTCCTTTTGGGTGCTGAGTGCCTCCAGGAGCTCCTGCTGACAAATGGAGCTGAGGGACCACAAACAATATCTCCTGAAAGCCTACAGTGCCTGGGAGTGCTCATAGTGAACATCCCAATGGCATTTGGTGTCAGCTGGGCCAGCCGAGGAGGACATGGCAGTGAGTCACCCACACAGCTGCGGTGCCCCAGCGCAGCACTTCCCAGGCCAGCCTAGGCCCCAGGTGGCCAGGAGAAGCAGCGGGGCCACCCCACGCAGCACCAGCTGGCACAGAGCTGTGGGGCAGGTTGCTCAGGAAGCTGGGCTGAGGGAGGAAGCAAAGGCTGTGCATATCCCAGCACCCACGTTCTGGTACCCTGCACCGCCAGGCTGGAGGCAATACCACCCCGTTACTGCCAGCAAGTTGCAGGAACACTGGCCAGAAGAGCTGCTGTCCCCCAGCATGGTGGGAGTATGAGATGTTTTCTTCTGGGGCCAGCAGCGCTGGAGAAGGAGACCCCCACATTCTCCCTATGTCCTCTAACTCTGGGTAGCAGCTACTGTTATCTTCCCGTAAAGTCTCATTCTCTTTTTACCTTAATTCTAGTCATATTTTTTAGTCTATTTTTTGTTTGGATGCAATGGTCTCAGGGGAACTGAAGTCCTCACTCATCAGCCTTTTACTGTTTGTACTGAGGAAACCGGACCTTGAGCAGTGGAAACCTCCAGAGGCATGTGCTTTTAGTGCTGTTTTTCAACATGGAGAACCAGTTTGTGTGTCTTACCGTCCTTTTGAAGATGCTGTGGGTGCCAGGCAGACTGCTGAACTGGGACAAGCAATCTTTCTGTATCAGCCACAACTTCCTACCTGCGATAGGCTGCCCTCACTCCTTGCCTCACTCCAGCAGCAGCAGGTTGCCCATCCAGCAACGAGGGCTGCACTCTGATCTTGAAGCACCTTGGGTTTATTTACATTGCTATTTTTAATATCATTCTCCCCCTACACACTCCAACACAATCTTTCAGTTGCTGGAGGAGTTACTGTACCATGTGCTCATCATCTACATGCAGCAGCAGAGCTGTGATGGTGCATAGGGGTGATGGGTCCCCCGGCTCCGCTGGCCACCAAGGAGCTGCCAGGGAGTGCAGTGCCATCCAGGGGCACCAGCAGCACTGCTGCAAGGTGCTGGGGAAGCCTTGGCAGTACTGTGGGCCTTTGTTAGCACTTGTCATGGAGTGGAGCTGCAAGGGGGCTGCTTATTGCGTTTCCTGAGACAGAACAAATACGTCTCAGCTTTCTGGCATTGATTTTTGACAAAGGATTCAAGAAACTGCAGCTGTGCTGGCTTCCTCATCCCCTCCCCCGCTTTATTACAATGCATGTTGTCCTGAAATACTCAATTCAGCTATAAACAATCTACTCTATCAACAACATGCTTTTGCACTTTTTGAAATGGTGCTTTGAGGCAGATAAATGAAAGTAAGTATGGCAGCTTGCCAGTAAAAATTCTGCAAACTGTATCATCACAGGGGCACTGACTAACACAGCACATTATTTTATTTACTGTGGAAACTGAAAATCCATTTCTGCCCATACAATAGCTGTTTATTTCATCTTTGCTTGATGTTTGTTCTAATCTTTCTTGACACTTCTAGATAGTAATGGTTCACAAGCTGTTCATATCAGCGCTCGCAGGGCTCCATCCCCCAGCACTTTCTGGTTTTAGAAGTCCAGCACCCTCTTCACTGGCAGGTGCCCTCTGGCCAACAGCAAGGGAACCTACCCAAGCCCTGGGCATGGACTAAATGCTGGAGAGGTTCTGCAGGTCCCTACGTACATCCCGTGCGTTAAATTAGTAATTCACCTCTGCCAGCCAAGGCGTACATGGAAGCCCATATTGTGAATGCATTGCAGTGGGCTGACCCAGACAAAGGAGCTCCTCAGGTTTTGAGTTTTTCTTCCTAGATGCCCAGCCTGTCAGATGTTTACATTGTTAGCTGACTAAATTCTATCGTGCATTCCACACTAGATAAAACTAATTTTGAAATGTAGAAATGTGAGGTGACGGGGTGGCCAGTGCATTCCTGCTAAGACCTGCTAGATTCATCCTGGCCCTGGTGATTTCTTAATCCAGGCAATGTGTCCTCTGACAGCACGATGGCCTGTTCCCCAGCTCCTGCTCTGGTGGAGCGGCTCCTCCGGCACCACTCATCACAATGGCTTGGAGACAGGAGAAAAGCAGGCTGCGGAAGAATGTTGAAACCATTTCAAAAACCTCTGGAGAGAAAATGAGTAATATTTTGTTTTCCTGAATAGTTTCACTGAAATTTAGGGAAAATAATTGCAGTTGAAAGATCTCGGGTTTTGTTCTTTCTTTATTACTTGTTTTTGCATGCTTCTTTTTCAATATACTTCCTCCTACTCCTCTCCAGCCTCTCCTTTGTTACCCCTTATCCCATACCCCACCACAGAAAGGTGCAGAGATGGTGGAAGAGAAAAACAAACAAACAAACAAACAAGAAAACATAAAGAACATTTCCAAATTTTGTTTTCCAGATCCAGTGAAAACAGGGTTTTTTTTAACTTTCAGATCTTAATGACGGTCTTTTATGACCAGAAATCAGTGGAAAATGATTCCAAGCAGCTGTGTTTAACTCATGTTTGGTTACCTAGCTATTTCTGGGGAATCCCGTTTTATCCTTTGACATAGCCAGAGGTTCTACCACATTCATTTTGCTTTGGGGAGTTCTCCACTCTGCTTATCCATTATAACCCATCATGCTGAATGGAAACACATGAAGAGTCTTTTGATACTGTTTCATTGCCCATCTTACGCTGAACTCACCCCTTTCACAAGCTTATCCAGAGTACAGTCCTATTCTTGACTTTGAGGGTGTTTGTTAAAATAGAACGGTGTATGTTCTATGAGTATGTTCTTTTTGTCTACTGCATGATGCTGTATATTTTACATTTGTGGTTACGTAAGGAAAAACAGTTGTATGGAAAGAGATGCATCGGAGGTCAAAAAGCAGCCAAAGCATCTCTGTAAATTTGTCATACCTGGAAAATCTACTGAATAAACAAAATACTTTTAAAGCCACCATCCATGGCCCACAGATGGAACTTCCTTGACACTTAAAGTAGAGAAGGTGATTGCAGAAGACAGCTGAGATTCACAAGCAGAGAGGCTGGTAACAGTCCTGTTGTGCAAAGCACTGGCCCCTGGGGCAGCAGTCATGAGCAATCGGCAGTGGCAAGGCAAAAAAGCTGTGTATGGCATGAGACTGTGTAGCGGGGCCAGTGAGAAGACAGCCTCTAGCAGAAGAGGGGTGGCTGAAGTTGAGTTAGTAAGAATTACACTGTTTGGAGGGAGGGGTTCCTTTAAATCTGTGGATTCAGCTCTGCTTTTACCTGTTTCTTCTAAGTACTGAACAAAAACTGCTAGTGCTATTTTCCGTTTGAGAATAACCTGCAAGCTGAACATGCAGGGCTGCTGGGCGCTTTCAAATGGGTGTCAGGAAGATAGGTGGGCGGTGTTCTTCATTCTGCCAAATTCTGGATGTACCTGAGTACTTGCATTTTTGTCTGTTTTATCTTACTTTGACTCTATTCAAAATAAACTAAATCTGACAATTACACGCATGCATTGTACATTTGAGACCCACAGGCAAACTTGCAAATCAGCCTAGGGGACCAAAGTGCATGTCTTTGATCAATTTTAGTGGTAAAGTGTCCAAATCCCTGACTCAGCCTTGCAGTGCTCACCTATAATTACCAGCCATACTCCACACTGATGGCCCTTCTCATTTTTATTTACACAGCATTTATTAATCTTTGTTCTCAGCTCATCGCGCTTCAGAGCTAAAAGAAACGGCCCTTCCTTTCTGCACAAACATTTTCCTGGAATATCCCTGGTGGTAAAAAGTATGTGCAATATTTTGGGTATACTTATTTCTGAAAAGTTGTGAATCACTGAAACATCCCCCAAGCAAACTCCAGGCACAGAAGGGCTATGTTTCAGACTAGAGGGGCAGCTCTTGAGCTAATGCAGCGCAGTAGGCTGTGTAGGAAAGTCTGGAGAGAGTCTGCCCATCTGGGGTGCTTGCTGGCGGTGGCAGCAAAGGAGTGCAAAAAATTTCAGCAAATGGGGGAGTTCACTTTTAATATCAGTTGGAACAAGAAACCCAGCAGAAAGGGGAGAAAGGAGGGGTTTTTGCATGATACAACACTTAACAATTCCCCTCTCATAACTGTAATGGGGGGGAAGAAGTGAAGCCAAACCGTGCTAGGAAGGCGCTGCCAGCAGCTGCCTTCGTGCTGTGGTGCTGCACTGTGCTGGGCGGCGGAGGCGGCCCCCAGCAGAGGCATAAAAAACTAAACTCCTAGAGGGTCTGCTTCCTCCTGTGCAGGAGACTGGGATATCAGCAAATTTACGGCAGACGAGATAGAGTGGGGTCTTCACAGTTTTAACGGAATGTGTAGTTTTAAATCAGTATATCCTTTGCAGATAAACACAGGCTTATCCCTTGGAAACCCATGCTGCTGGAAATGCAGCGTAGGCAGCACTACTGTCTTAAGACCTGCCCTAGTAGCCCAGGGCCTAGTCATTACATGAGTTTATTCTAAAATGACTGGTAGTGTTTTGACCACTGCAGAGCTGGGGTAAAGCTATTGTGTGCACACAACAGTTTTGACAGTAAATAGAAAATAATGGCTTGAAAGTGTCTTGGTGAGTACAGCTTCTTTCACTCCAGAAAGCAGTACAAGCTATGCCAGGCAAATAAATGCTTGGAAGGAGTTGTCATCCTTGGAGCAGCTCCCACCTAGACAAGGTTCATGCTTTTCTGGCGTGGGAATGATTGTTTCTAACCTGTGTGACACACAGGTGGATTCAGAGCTGGGAGAAAGCAGGCAGGAGGGGACAGCAAAAAAGTATTAAGGAAATGCCACTAAAAATACCCCTGGGCCAGGAATGCCTTTGCTTGTTTTCTTACTGAAAAGCAAATGTTTTAGAAGATGTTTCTTCTGGCCTCATATATCAGATATAACCACATTTGATCCTCCCAAGTACTGACAGGATTCCCAGCTCCTTCCAAAGGCTCAGAGAGCTTCCACAGCAATGTGATCCTTAAAGGGACACAGAAACAGCAAAGACGCAGTGGACATTGCAAGGTGTCAGTGTGAGCAGCAAATCAACATCACCTCTGCTCTTGCAGAGTATTCCATGTCCCTTTGGTTCAGGGCTGGTGAGCAGCTACTGCCCATTTTTCTCTGTTCAAATATGCTGCAAACCACTGTCAGAAATGCCCATCATGAAATGTCGGTTTGATCCTGCTCCCTTTCTTTTCTGTTTGCTTTCCATTTTCCTATTGTGTCTTGTCTGTAATGCTCAGTCCTTATTAAGCAGCATTAACCCTACCAAACGGTGTATCCTGCATCTCTCAATTCCTGTAAGAAGTGTTGTTGTGTTGCGTGTTGTGGCACAGCCATCCTGATGCAGGTGGAGGGACCCCTTTCACATCTCCCTTCAGCCCTTCGCCTCTCAGGAGGGATTCAAGCCCCCGCTGGTACCAGTTCTGCCCTAAAACCTGTCAGTGCTGGTTTATGAGGGAGGTGAGGCCTCGGTGCAGGCAGGCAGGAGGGGCAGAGCACCATACGCAGCGTGCACTCCGCCGGAGCCTCCCGCCTCGCAGCCAGCCCGAGGGAAGTGCAGGGGACTGACTGTCCCGGTCTAACCCCGGCCGCAGCCAAGCCCCCCGCAGCCGCTCGCCCATCCCCCCTTGGTGGGGCGGGGGAGAGAATCGGAGGGGTCAGAGCGAGGGAACTCCTGGGCTGAGATAAAGACAGTTTAACAGGTAAAGCGAGAGCCGCGCGCGCCAGCAAAGCAAAACGCGGAATTCGTTGCCCCCTCCCCAGGGGCAGGCAGGTGCTCAGCCGTCCCCAGCACAGCAGGGCTCCCTCACGCCCGTGGCTTGGGAAGACAAGCACCATCACTTCAAACATCCCCCCTTCCTCCTCCTTCTTCTTTTTCCCCCAGCTTATACATGGAGCATGAAGTTCTATGGTATCAATTACCCTTTAATTAGTTTGGGTCAGCTGTCCTGGCTGTGTTCCCTCCCAGTTTCTTGTACCCCCCCCCCCCAGCCCTCTCGCTGGCAGGGCCTGAGAAGCTGAGGAGCCCTTGGCTTAGTGTAAACATCGCCCGGCAGCAACTGAAACCAGCGGTGTGTTACCAGCATTCTCACACCAAATCCAAACGCAGCAGGGCAGCAGCGACTGAGAAGAAAATTAACTCTATCCCAGCCAAAAGCAGGACAGGGACACTTCTGCCCTGACCCATGCCAGCAGTGCTCCCCTTCAGCACAGCCACCTGTACGTACCCAGGGGAGCGGGGCTCAAAGTGCTGCTGCTCCGGAGCAGTCCCTCTCAGCCAGGAGGTGCCTGCTCACCCTGCCTGCTTGTAAGGTGAGACCTTCTCCCTGTACAAGAAGATGCATTTGGCCTTGCAGCAGTCCGAGAGACTTGGGATGAGAGCTGCAGGTTCACTATGTGGGCATGCTCTTAGGAGACCTATCACCTACCAATGGGCTGACATAAGGGGTGCGCTCCAGGTGCCCTTGGACCTGAAAGAGTACATCTGACATCTGTTTGAGAGAATGCCAGTCAATCGTACTAGTTAATATTAATCAGGGGGCCAGGAAGAAATTTTCTTGGGGAAAACAAAGTAAATTTAACCCAGCTGGCCCCCATTCCTCCAAAGAGTGATAGCTTCCTCAGCCTGCAGTGGGAATTTGCTACTAAAAAAAAAGTAGTAGGATTTTCCGTGCAACGGATACGAAACGTAACTGCTAAGGGAGAAAGCAGGTGGAGAGATTAGACATGCCTGATGCTGACAGAAAGCATGTTTGTGCCTAATACATCAGAGAAAATGTTCAGGAACAATTCAGCCATGTGAAAACGCGACCCTTGTAATATTGCCAAGGTCAGAAAAACCAAAGGGAATCTGCTTAGTAAGTGCTGGGCCTGCAAGGAAAAGCCATCTCGAGGCAGCAGTTGTGTTGCTGAGGCAGTTTTCCAGCAGGGTCCCATACGGGCAGAGGCAGGGGGCAGGGGAGTTCCTGCCGCTTTTCTCTTTTCTTGCTGCTCACATTGAAAACTCCCATATTGAGATCCAAACCTGCTCAAGCCCACGTGACTGTTGGCTCTTCAATCACTTCCAAGCCAAGTCTAAAAAATCACACTGCTCCGGAAAGGTTCACAAAACCTGTGAGAGGGAGTTGAGGCTCCTGTGGGTCCTCTTTCCATGCTGTCTTCTTTTCCTTTTGCTCTGTTCTGAACCATTAGTGAGGTTTAATAATCTGTTTCCTTTCTTCTCATCAGGGCCAGCTTGGGGAAGAGAGGGAACATGACTCTTCATATGTGCAAATGTGTCCCTGCCTGGAAAGTCCCTCTGCAGACCCGTAAGAGGTGCATGAACAGTTTGGGGCAATGCTGGAGTGTACCAGGTGCAGGGAAGAGGACAGATGCTTTTACAGAAAAAATGACAGATATGCAGGCAGGAATATTGCTCCTTGGAAGTCATCTCTTTCACTTCCCTAAAGGTTTGATATAAAAGACCAGGCTCATATCCACTAGAGTGTCTGGGCTGAAGCAAAGTAATAGCCAGGTGCTCTTCCCAGGTAACTAAGAAACGCCGTGGGTTAGATCTCTGTCATGCCCTGGCCGTGTCAGCTGTGCACAGACAGGCAACTGGCCTCAGGCCTCCAGCAGGGAGGCATGAAAGAAGCAGATAGTTTTGGGGTGGTGCAGGCAATTTTCACGGTGCCAGCTTGGCACTCCATCACTCTCTTGGTAGCATCCGAGATGTTTGCAGGGAGAGCAGCTCTGGAGATTGTCTGAGGCTCTGTGAAGGAGGGGAAAAAAAGATGAACTGGCAAAAAGTTAATTAAAACTCTTCTGATTATGAGGTGGAATTTAATACTTTAAAAAATGCAGTGTGACACAGTGCAGCAATGCAGCTGAATTAATCATGAATGAGGATAGTAATTTTTAATTTTTGTGTGCATGAGAAAAACACTCAACAGATTTGACAATTAGAGCAGGGTAACAGCATCGCATGGCACAAAGTGAAGTAGTTTTTCCCAGTGGTTTTTGAGAGGGAGCTAAACAGATGTGCTCAAATATTTACAAGTGCACAATATTCACATGCTTTTCAAATGCTGACCCTGCTGATTCGCAAAAGTCTGCTTCAATCTGGAGACCAGCTACTGTGGTGACACAGGCTATTTATCATAGGTAACACAGTAGCATTACTGCCAGCTCCTGGCGTACTTGTGTGCACAGGTATCTCCTACTCTACTGACAGTTTTACACCACCTCAGCAACTCACCTGTACCACCAATTTGTCCCACCACAGTCCTGGCAGCAAACTGGGCCCTGCTGGCTCAGCCCCAGCCTGTGGGGCAGGAGGGCTTCCCCTGCCACACCACACGAAAGAGAAACAGGTCTGATTTTAGCCACAGCAATAAAAATCAGAGCAGTTCAGCTGGGTAAAACAGTCCTGTAGGGTCTAATATTATGCGTTCACACTGTGTACAGGGTGAGCCATCAATTATCTGCACCCAAGTGACCCCAGAGACCCAGTGTATTTGGCCTTGTTTGTCACTTAACTGTCCCCTGTCATGCTTCGATTAAGAGCTGAGAACGCCAGCTAACACTGTCCGTATCACCAGCAGTGCAGGATGTTTCATTGCCTTGTTTTCCTCAAAAGGAGCCCAAAGAAAAGTCAGGTTTGTTCAGCACAAGCTGTAGCTGGGGAGGATTCAGGTAAGCCAGATGGCAGTGTCAGTGATGGATGGTGCAGGTACCGTGGGGCTATGCCTGAATATCCGAACTGGGAAAGCTGAGCTGCGCTGTACCTCACTGAAATATTGACTATTGCAGCAGTTGCTTTACACTGTTCAATTGACTGTGTAATTGCTTTCACAAATTAAACAAAAACAATGGTGAAAATATGTAAAATGTCACCTGGACTGAATTGTGGTTCAGATCCCCAGTGAAAATGAGTTTGGCAGGCTCCCTTCACTTCTTCTCTGCTTGATTTCAGTCTGAATGCCTCTCTGCTCACAAGCCCAGGTTGGTGTTGCAGGTCAGGCTTTAGATGTGGTTATGGGTGCTGGTGTGTGAGAAGCTCTGCTTACCTGGCTTAAGC
The DNA here is from genome assembly GCF_017639655.2 of Falco naumanni. Classification (NCBI taxonomy): domain Eukaryota; kingdom Metazoa; phylum Chordata; class Aves; order Falconiformes; family Falconidae; genus Falco; species Falco naumanni. Next base: position 64,311,254 of record NC_054061.1, on the reverse strand, counting down.
CAGAGTAATCAGCACCCCCTTTTCCCAAGCCATCTCACTCATTCCGTGCTTTGTATACTCTTTGCTTTGCTGTGCCTGCTTTCCTGGGTTTCTTCACTTTGAAGGGCAAACATGCAATGCTGCACTCCTCTCTTGAACTCACATTTGTTTTCCTTTAGCATTTAGCCCTGTAAATGTGATAGCTAATCATTTTGTGAAGACAACTGAGGGAATGAGAAGGGGCCAGATCATCCAATTGCAAGTTTACAAGTCAACAGATCCCGTCCATGCTGACCTCTCCTCTACAAACGCAGCTACAAACACAGCGGTGAATCAGACAAGGTGGACAGCATGACCAGTTCTTTCTCTTCCCTCTCCCTCGTGCTCCTCAGGCAGCAGATCAGGGGGATTAGCCAGCTGGGGTTCTCCTCATGCCAAGGGGTCTCAGGCAACCAAGCAAACCTGCATTTCAGTTTCTTTCCACTGCACATTATTGGGGACTGCACTTTGTCTCATTCTCTTTCATTTCTTTTCCAGCCTGATTTGTTACTGACGCAGTACCCTGCATTTAGGAGCAGTGTGGAGCTGCTGCATTCAAAGCAGTGCATCAAGAGACACTGCTGTGGACCTGCAGACACTAACTGCAACTGCTGTGATGCATCTTACAAGTTTTCAGGAACAGAGGTTAGTTCATTCCCTCTTGAGTGAGTAGACTGGTAAACTCTGCACTCCTGAGTCCCCTTGGAAATTATGATTATTCCCACATTTCCTTTACCAATGGGTGTGAAGACCTCTAGCCAATGTTAACCGCTGCCTGGTTCTGGAGCCACGGAATGCCTTGGATTTCTCTTCTTCAAGCAGTTTATGTGGGAGAGCTTTTTTAAAGTATCAAATGAAAGATGGCTCCGTTTCAGCCACACTCTTGAAAGCCAACATGCTTTTAAATGCCAGTTACTGTGTATCCTGAAAAGGATGGGCAGTTGTGAGTTAGCTGTCTTGGTTTTGGTTGACAGTACCCCATCTAGAAAAGAAAATGAGATCTCTGCATTCAGCCTGAGGAGCAGAGTAACCCAGGTAGCAATAATACGACTGTATTATTCAACCTCAGTGAAACTTGGGAGGTTTCTGTACCAGTGAGAAGATGGATTGCCACAGCTGGAATCGCCATCAGCCAGTCACAGAGATACAGTGTTTTCTATCAGGCAGGCTGGAGGAGCCCATGTTTCTCATCAGATAGATGTAGTAGTGCTTTTTAATACTTTTTAATAGTTTGCAAAATTATGATAAGCTCTGCAAGGCCATTTAAAATGGATAATCTTCAAGTGGTATTAAGGATTAAAATGGGCCTGCCTTGTATGCCTTAATGGGCCCCTCACAGGCTGTTCAACGTTATCAAAAGGTGATTTTAAGAGTTTGTAATAAATATGTTCCTTTGGGGAAGATTAGGAAACAGGGTGGGATTTTGCCATCCTTCTGCTACCTCCAAATTGCTGTGCATCAACTGAATTAATTACAGTGGATCTATCTTGAACTCCACAGTGCCAGCTCACTTCTGATCTATAAGAGGTTTGTCCTTAGGGGGAAATGTTTGCTCCAAGAGCCAGGGCTATTTAGTATTTGATTATCAGCCTAGGAGAAATTAGTCAAGACTCTAGCTTCTCGAACACTTACGTGCATGTTTAACCTTCCATTCCTGAAGAGTCCTTTAGATTTCAAAGTGCAATAAAATAAAGTGTGCCTGCAGAAATCTTATGGGGGCCAGGGACTATGGGAGCTATTCATTCTCAAACCAGAAGTGAATGACTTCATTCGGAAAGTTTTCTTTAAGCAAGCTATGCTTACACTCTTGTAGTGTCCAGCTTCTTGTCTTTGTTGCGAGCCTGACCCTGTCCATGCCACTGTCAAGGGTGGGGCCTGAAATTACCCAGGCGATTTGAGTGCATGAGCAAAACTGGATAAAATTACTGAAAGTAGCATTAGTTTGTCATTTCACACATTTCCATATTGACAAAGTCCATGTCCCTTGGGCAAACAAGTTGTCAGAGTGGTACAAAACCCACAATAATAATCCTCTGTGAACCTTCTGAAGTTGCTCTTAATATATAAATTCCATTGTACGTCAGTTAAAGGATTTAAAGTACAGTTATGAAATTTTCACATTTCATAAAATGTTGAAAGTTGAATGATTTCTTGTGGAGCCCAGCAGAAACCTACTGCCAGTGTCCTGCCATCAATGTGCTTACTGCTATTTTTGTCTGCCTAAAATCAACTTGAACACACTAGAATTTACTGATTTGTTGAAAATTAACAGTTTTGGAGGAGAATGTGGTTTCTTTTGGCTTGACCAAATCTGTTTGATCTTTACTGTTTCTGAAGCAGGCTTTTACCCCCTTGACTTCCCAGCCCCCTAAGCTTTGTTCTTTGGAGCCAGCATTTCCAGAGCTTTCATATTGACTGACTTTCAGTTATTCTTCTTGGTGAGATACTGAGAACCCATTAGGACTGAGATGGTCCGTGTTTTCATGGAACTTGAGTGTGGTTTGGAGACCTCAGTTCAGGCAGAGAGCCTTCGAAAGTCACAATAATATTTGTACATCACCAAAGGACTTTGTGTAACTGCAAGCTTCCTGCAGTGATATGTATTTGAACCCCGAAAACTCCACACTTAGCTCTAGCCATCTTTCTCGACTGACAGGTTGTTTTATAGTATTGTCACCCAAATAGATCTTGCACACAGGATGTTCAGTTTCTTAATTTGCTTAACCATATTATTGTGAAATAACAAGATGTAAAACAAGAGCAGAGAACATTTATATCATAATTTGTATTAACCACACAATATGATGACATGAGTAATTGTCATCTGTCTATCCAGCTCACACTGATTTTGTCTAAAAAGTATCGTTGCTAGAGGTCAGTGGCTAGAAAATGTATTGAATTGGGCTGGTAATGATTAATTTCAAGGAATAACTGAGGGAGGGAGGCTGTTTATGGGGCTGCAGACTGGCTAGCCTCATGCTGTCAGTGTTCCCCGTTCATATGACAAGAGGAGCACATAGTCAGGCTGGGCAACACCCCTGCCCCAGCTATGGCTACGTTGGCTCCTTTTATTGTGACTGCCTCCAGGTATGTAGTTCCAGTTTAACTCAGCCTGAATACACACACTTCCTAAATTTCAGATTGTAGTTTTCAAGTCTGTGATTAGTGCTTAAACTCTGATTCTGGGGTTAAACTCTGACTCAAGACACTGAAGTGAGCAAATGGTCCTGTTGCCTTCTGCATTTCACACCCTTAATCCCATTTTTAGGCATCTTGGTGAATCAGCCTAACATCCTACTGATGAAAATGCTAAAGCAGATATTTACTTTGAGCACATGAATAATCCTTCACTGATATTTGAAGGCCGGCACCTTTGAGATCTGAAATAAACTGGAAAATAAACTCCAATGAGGTATGTCTTGCTTTTATTTTTACCCTACAGAACAGTAGTATTCATGTATTTTTGCTTGCAGGACCATGCTGGGCAACTGAAAGCATGTGTGGAATCTGGAACATTTGTGGTGCAAACATCATTTCAGCATTCTCCTACGCAAGAGATGATGAAACTTCCTAAGATGAGAGCCTATGTAAATATGTGTTATGCATCAGCTAGGCAAACAGATGAGGGAATGTTGTTTTTAGAAGCTCCAGATGATGGCCATGATCCTGTAATGTGATTATTGTGAGCAGAGACACACATCCATCTGCAGTCCAATTAATTCACCCTCTGCAGATCCACTGCAGGACCAGGGTCTAACTCTGTACAGCCACCAATGCCAGCTGTGATTCAGGAGAACTGAGCAAAGCGAAAAAGGCTGAACCTGTCACCTGGCAGAGGTGAAGAGGCATTGGAAGACCAGGCGCACTGCCATCCGTGCTGAGAAAATACTTGTTCAATTAAGCGTCTTCTGACTGCATGGCAATAGCCTGTATCTCAATGTGCAAAATCTGTGGCTCGCTGCTAGCCTCTGCACATAGCAGCTGCCTTAAAACCTCTCAGACTGAGAGGTGGCAGTTCCACTGGGGAGAGTAGGATCCCTCCCTCCTGACCACTGAAGGTCACTTCAGCAATCCTTTCGGAGTTTTCTTTGCAGAAGACAAGGAGAGCAGCGGGGCATTTGCCAATGCCAAGCGTGGTACCACGGTCACAGAAAAGGTAGTGCCCTACTCCTGCATGGTAAACCTTCCCCCTGCCCCAGGTGAAAAAAAATTTAAGGCTGCCACTCTCAGCTAGCTATCAACAAACTTGTTCTTTTGCAGAAGTAGTATGTGTATGTATATGTGTGTATATATATATTTAGATAAAAGAATAGAAAAAAGACTACCCTCCATAAATTGCGATTGCTGTATTCTTCTGTGTTCTTATTAATGCTTAATTTAAACCTTGATGGCTTAACTCTTCTTAAGCCTTCCTGACTAGAGTAATTAATTTATAGTTTGTTCTAAAAGCGTATCAGCAAATGGGCATCAATGCAGATAGCCATTCATTGATCCAGCAGTGAGGTTAAGCAGCTTGTGCTTTTAACTGCATGGGACAAAAGATACAAAACTGTTTGCTTGAGATATTAATCCAGAATGACCAGATATAATGTGACAGTAAAAGTGCTTTTCCCAAAGAGGAGAAATATGTCCTCTGCTCAGTACCTCCTGCTGACTCTCCGCACTGGGTGGATGAACACACAGCTGAATTCTCCCAGTCAGATGTGATCCAGGAACAAACTGGCAGCACACCTTTATGCCTGCTAATGTCAATCCTAACTCACAGAAGTGGCCCACTACCAGCTCTGCAGTCAAAATGCTTGCTCTGTTTTCTCAAAAATCAACACTGAATAGGCCAGAAGCACAGAAAAATCACCTGGTTTGAATCTCTAAAGAATGCAGAACTGTGGTTTGTACTGATATACAATGAAGTATCACATGCAAGAGTGGTGTTTCAGGACTCAGCCAGCAAGATGAAATGCAAGCAAAAAGGGAAACCTTGCATGAAGAAGACAATAAATAATCTTAAAGACAACTTACAAAGTCTAGTCTCTACAGAAGCCTGATCTGTAGTGATCTGACTGAGAAGAGCCTATGTTGGAGCACCTCAGCTGAAATAATCTGCTCCTCAGAACATGGGAGCCACAATCCCTCAGCCTGCAGCTGCTCAGCTGTCCGGAAGGTTGGCCAAGGAAAATCGCATGCCGAGTTTGAACATTTGTCTTCTTGTTCTAGGTCCCAGGTTTAGCTCTGTGCCTTCATCTCTGCTCAGAAAGAACAGGAAACACAGCTAAACTCAGCTCAACAGTCCATTTTAGGCTGCCCCTAAGAGCATGTTAGCTCTTGACTGTAAAATGCGCATCCGGGTTTGAATAAGTCAGCCTTGTCTTGGTGTGGTAATAAGGAAAAAGAGGGTTAACAAAAGATATGGTCATATACCTAAAGATAAGAGAAGCTGGGCGATAGGTACCGGTGTCTGAACAGTCTTTCACAGGACTCAACTCACAGAATAGAGGAAGAATCAAGCAACCTCACGGTTAATTATTGTAATGGGATACTGATAGTTGCCATTGGCTGAGAAAGAATTCACACATTTGGGATCCTCTTATTCACTGTGATCCTTTAGATGTTAAGCTCTGGAGCAGTGCTGAGTTTGGCAAAGCAAGGACAAAACCCTATTCCTATTCTAAGCATGCTACTTTAGCTACTAGCTTTTCATTCAAGAAAGGGATTTGTTGACAGCAAAATTATTTTCTTAGAAAAACACTAAATGAGAAGATGACAAATGCTGTTGTGAATGTTCACACAACTCCAGGAGCAATCAACCATGATTATTCAGACAGGGCTCCTGCAGGAATGGATAGAGCTAAAATCTTGAAATTTGGCAAGAATAAGGTCCTCAGTCAGGAGTAGCACTTACAGTTGCTCTGGAGAAAATCTAGTTTCATTAGCCACATTCATGCTCATTTGGAATTGACCATGTGCAGTAGAACATCTTGTCTGTATGGATGCAATTAAGAGATGCACAGTGAATAGTTGCCCTGCAGTTAGCATAACATATGCTCCAGTACTTCCAGACGTAAGTACTGAAGTCGGTAGCAAAATCCTCATGTCTTCAACGAGGCCCCAATGTTAGTCATATAAAAAACGCTACGTGTGAAAGCAGCTGGGGATCTCTCCCTTCCCTGGAAAAATGTGAGAAAGAGAAGAGGAATCTATGCTGAGGAACTGACTGAAAGGCTGGAGAGGCCAGCAGGTAAACCCCTGGCTTGTAGTCTTCAGGAGACAGAATGGTACTGCTACCCAGCCTGTGACCTGCTGTTTGCCTTCTGGCTGATGCTTTAATACCGCTTACACTTTGTCTTGTGCATGTCAATAAGAAATCCTCAGTCCCACCCCTGCTAAAGAAATCAGAACATTCCTCTTCTGCCTCCATAAGTATCAATGTAACGTGCTTAACATTTAAATCCCATGGCCATATGTACTGTACTCTTGAAGAAGAAGAAAGGCTCCATCCCTGCACTGGACCACTGTCACAGCATCTTGGTACTGAAGCCCATTTGGTGGCATCAAAGCCTGTTTAATGTGGGACAGTATGAGGCTGCACACTGAGGAGATGGTGATGTAAGGAGAAGCAATCTTCGTCCCAGCAGCAGCTGTGGATCTGAAGGCTCCTTAGGTCTGTGGTGCCAAAATCCAGGGCTAAGCCCATGTGTTTCCCCAGTGACCTATCCTGAATGCTGGCTCCAAGCAACCCCCACTGGAACTGTGTACGGTTCCCCACTTGAACTGGCTGATGTGAGCCCATCTCTCATCATGACAAGCCCAGTGGGTGATGCAGAGGCTCATCTGGTGCTCTAGCTCGTGACCAACTTAGCTCTGCAGACAGCAGGACTGTGCTGAAGTTTTAGACAGGGCAAACAATTTCAGGCAAGATAAGGACAGACTGGACCTTTACCCAACCAGGACTTATTTGTGTGAGGTTTCTAAAATTTTAGTAGTTTTTCCGCCACTTGTGTGTGCTTTACTGCTGTTTTCTGGATCAGGAGAGGAAGTAACAAATTAACACACGGGAAAGTGTTCTTGCAGCAACACCACGGTGGGAAAAAAGTCATGAACTGCTGGAAATCCACCCCAAAATATTTCTCTGATCTTCCAAGATTTTTTTAATCTCTGTTCCAGATCCCAGAGCTCTATAATGCGAAAATTTTTGGATAGGCCTGCACAATTCTGATGCCAAACTTGAAATTGGATTTTTGATGCTCTCTCCTGACTAGTTTCCTTTTCACAAGTCCAGGGGCTGGAACATTTCCCTCCTCACTCTGCACTTGGTGTCTCCTGCTTTTAGCAAACCCTCAGGAGCTGGGCTGTGGTGGGGACATTGGCTGGGCACCAGCCAGACACCGCACTCGGAAAAGCCATCCACTGCAGCGAGGAGCTCTGCGAACTGTAGAGGCTGCTCCCTCCGCTCCCCAGGCTCCCCAAGCTCTTTCCCTTTGCTGCACGAATGCCACCCAAGACAGCAGGTCTGGCCACCGGCTCTTTAGCTCTGCCTTTAACTCCAGGACCAAATTGCCTGCTCTGGAGCCAGAGCTGGATTCTTGAGAGCTAATTTAAACATCTGCGTTTGAAAGACGCAAGTTACATTGTTTAAAAGCAGGTCAGGCCCTGTTCAACTACAATAGCCAGCAGGTAATTCAAATGTGAATCCACAGCCTAGGCCATGGATTTGTATGGATCACAAAAACTAATGTAAACACCCCCTCCTCCTCACCCCAAGGAAGGTTATGGAGAGCACTGACTGGCTTCTCTTCCACACAGCAGTTGTTAAAACATCGCTACAAGGTCATGGACAACATTCCAGCTCATCAAAACTGCAGATAAACAGACTTCCTTCCCAAAGAGCGTATGAAAACAGCTGTTTGGCATTATAGTGTCTTGCAAATGATTTCTTGTCTCTTCAAAGGCAGTTGTTCTTCAATATTCCAAAGGTAGTAGCCTGAGGGGCACCTATCACCTCCACTGGGCTGTGCTGGTTGGAGAGGAAGCTGGAGCAGAGGAAAGCAATGGTGTGGGTTTGCATCCCACATTTATTAATATGCTTTTGTGAATTAAGGGGAGGGACAAATCAAGTCTTTAATGACCAGGGTTCTGAGACAGGCAACGTGTCAAACATTTCTCCTATGGTCTTGCAGTAACACTCGTTTCACTTTCCTTGCTTCAAATGTGTAGGCAGGGCTAAGCCTCATGAGACTCGGGGCAACGCAGGTCTGTGCAGCAAGGCACCCCACGAGCTGGGGTGCAGGAAGGGTCTGTGGGGAGCACACCAGTAACGAGCAGGAACGGGAGCATCGCACGTGGAGGAAGTGACTCAGGGGTAGGCTCCCACACCATGGAAAACTAGACCTGCTTGCATGGAGACAGAGAATGGGCTAGGACCGAGGACTTGGCCTGGGCAGGCAAAGAGCTGGGGGCAGCCAGGGTCCCAGCTGGAGCACCAGAGGTGGGCTGGGAGGTGTGGGCGCTCCAATTGCTCTGAAGCAGCCTGGAAAGCTGACGGCTCTGCATTTCTCCTGTCTCGTGGTCAAAAACATACAGACAAGGCAATGCACACTGCGCACGCCTGCTGAGGAGGCAGCCCATCAGGTCCTGCAGGGCTCCCTGACAGGAGGTAGGAAAATGTATAGAAAAAAACTGTGTTCTAATACTGTCCTTGTGCTTTCTTTAGTTTTAAAGCTACCAAGGATAGTGCTTGTTGATCATCCTAGGCTTGCATGTGTGAATGGAGTGCTGACTCGCTGTTTAAAAGCCCCCGCCGTAGGCAAGCTTTCTAAGGCCAAATTAAAACCATTAGTTTGCAGCATGATCAGTTGGGACAACTGACAATTGATGAAAATGCTTTAGAACAGACAGAACCTTCAGAAATAAGTAACTCAGCTCTTCCAAACTGAAGGCAGCCCTCCATCCCCCAAAAAACATTTCTGTTAAGATACTGTTTACACAGATTTAATCAGTTGTGTCACAGCAGTGTGACCTGCTGAGATTTAGCACCAGATTGCGATTTACAATCAAGGCACCAGGAGTCACTGAAGTGCGCAGCTTCTGCCCCAATTACTAATTAATCAGACCCAAAGAAGTGTCCATAAAAGGTGTAGCCATCATCTGTGAGCCCTATAAATTCAGAGGGCTTCTCTGTCTTTTATGTAGGAAAGGTGACCTGGGAAGCTTTGCATCCTGCGGTTAGGAGCTGGTTGCAGGAGAAAGCAAACTTGTTAAGTTTTTTGGATTTTTGTTGGGTTCCCCCCCCCCCCCCCCCCCCCCCCCCCTTAATAAGAATGCAGCTGGCTTGTTTGCAGTAAAGTATTGTTAAAAAGGCAGTGTGAAATGCTGGGATGAAATGAGTTGGCTAACTCGCTTTCTTGAAAGTGTGTGAATAATCATATCCTTTTGGTTGGTTTGGTTATTTGTTTGTTTGTTTTTAAATTTGCTTAAAAGCATTAAAAAGTGGCAATAGCTGTATTGGTTTCTAGGGGGGAGATGGTAACACAGTGGCTCAGAGAGGGCAAACGGCAGCCCTGCGCGTCCCAGGTGCCTGGCACCGCGCTGGTGCGTGGGGCTTCACAGCCAGGCCCGTGTCCCTGCCGCAGGTGCACGTGGCGGGACACCGCGGTGACCTGTCCCAGACGGAGGTGCCATGTGGCAGGACACCGCGGTGACCTGTCCCAGACGGAGGTGCCATGTGGCAGGACACCGCGGTGACCTGTCCCAGACGGAGGTGCCATGTGGCAGGACACCGCAGTGACCTGTCCCAGACGGAGGTGCCATGTGGCAGGACACCGCGGTGACCTGTCCCAGACGGCGGTGCCATGTGGCAGGACACCGCAGTGACCTGTGGGCCATGCGGGTGGCAGGTCCCAGCGGGTCTCGCTGGGACGTGTGTGCCGGGAGGAGGCCCTGCCGCTGGCACACGGGCACGGTGCTGGTGTCGCTGAGTTCAGGGGTGCTGCCGCAGCAAGGCCAGAGGGGATTTGGCTGAGAATGCCCAGCTAAATAAATGTGCTGGTTGGACCCTTGCTGGGTTTACAGGACCTGAGGCTTTAAAAGCCGCGCTGCGGGTACCCAGCTGGGCTGGAGGGGGACAGTGTGCTCCCCAGGGGCTGACGGAGGTGCCTCAGCACCCATTCCCCAGCGATCTCCAGCTCCTTTCTAGGGGTTAGAGAGTTTTCCACTGCCTTTGGCTCCACTGGACTGGTGTCTGTTGGTCTCAATAGACTCTGAAAAACATCTCAAAGAGTACCTCAATCATTCCGCAACATATCTTTTCATTATTTCAAGGCAAGAGAGGTAGTTCTGACACTTCTATTTCCTTCTCTATTTTTTAAAAACTATGAACTAGATCCTCCCATCTGATGTTTTTGCTCACTTTATTGCAAGTCGTCTCATCAGTTTTATGGTCAGGCTGATCCTTCCTGTTGCTGATAGTCCAAAATAGAAACCCAAAGTTTTCATATAAAAATAATACATGCTTTAAGATGAAACCACAAGATATTACGAAATCAGCAAGTCCAGTGTGTCATTAAAGTGGGTTATTTAAGTATAAATATTCTGTTTTCTTTTTTTTTTTTTTTTTTGAGAGGCCTGTCTGTATTTTAGGAGATGATATAAATTTATTTTTTGAATGCTAGAAATAACAAGGTATTATATAACATGCTGGTGGTATTTTTCTAGTCACTTTGTCAAATGTACGACTGTGCGTATTACATGGGGGAAAGAAAAAGCCTTCCCTCTTCTCACCCCTCGGCAACATAAGAGGGAACAGAACTGCACATCTGTAAATAAATGCATCATTAGATTCTCATCAATTTGTAAGCTTCACTTGATGTATGGCTAAAATAATCCCGCAAGGATAACTAAAGCAGTGTTTGCTTTCAAACACACACAACGCAGGCCAGCGGAAACACTATTTCAGTTGAGCAGGGTTGGTTTTTGGGTTTTTTTGGTTGTTGGCTATATTAATTTTTTTTCTTACAACAGTCCACATTGAAGAATTATTTTAGATGCATTGCTACCAATATATTTATTATCTGAGGATCTCTGGACATATTAAAAGAACACAGTAGAACAACTAATGATGCACTTGAGCAGTAACAGGTTGTCATTAGAGCAGCATCTGCTCTCATCAGAGTTAATTATTCAGTTGCTTTGTTTTCCAAGTAGGTGTCTGGTAGAATTTAGCAGAATCTTAATTAAAACACATTTTCAAACTCCATGGATGCTCATCTCATCTAAAGAAATCAAGACAATTTCCACCATAAACATCAAGCTTCAGTTGAGCCATCAAACAGCAGAAGGATCTCAGCCAAGTCAAGTTTTAGGCATTAACCATTACAGTGCCAGTGGGACACAGGTTGGTGTGAACTGGTGTCCCAATGAACTCTGCTGATAAACTGCCCTGTGCACATACCAGTAACCAAAATGGGCACATGGTAAGTAACAAGAAATTACTTTCACTGTACAAACTTCCAGATGCTGCACGTTGACTCTGAGCTGCAGAGGGGCAGCGTGTGCTCCCCAAAACCATGAATCGCTCCATGTGCAGGTGCAGACCTGCCCTTCCGTCCATTTCTGCTGTTCTGAACACCACCCCCCTTGGCAGGTTCCCCGAGCTGACCTCGCAGCAGGTGCTGGTCATTTGGAAACTTTTTGTTTCCGTGTACTCTTCCCCAGTGCTGGAAAAAAAGATGTTTTTCCTCTTTTAAAGACTTCCCCCCTGGAAAGCCAAATGGAAGTATTCTGTCTCGACATAATAAGACTGATTACTGTGAGGCTGCACTGACTCTTAGAAACTTACTGCTAATCCAGTAGCCACAGACATGCCAGAGAACTTTTCCCATCGGATGTGGTAAACCCAGCATGCTCCCAGTGAGGATGCTTGCAGGGAGGGAGTAGGGAACTGGACAAATCCATGGCTGTGTGTTCCCACTCAGCTCAAAACTCTCTGTAAGGGACACAATCCTCTGAGGCAAACAAACTTAGGTTCAACCTGCTTCACTCGAATGCCATTACCTACGGTTACTTTCCAGGGTCTCCTACTTATTAGATTCCAGCAAGTGCATACCAAAAAAGTTCAGTCTATGAGTAAAAACTTTATTTCCCAATGGCCAGCACGGCATATGAGAACCTGAATCTTAAGCTTGGACTTGTCTGCTGCAGTGTATTGACTTACGCTTGGAGCTGGTCGGGAATGTTCTGTCATAAAAATGCTGTTTCATGACAATAGAGTATTATAAGCAGGCTGAGACACCTGGATTCAGCCTTGTGGATAGGGATGGGAATGTTCTGATTTTTCACGTTAAACTGTTTTTATAAAAACATTTTTGTTAGTAATCTTTCAAACAGTTTTTTGAAAGCTGTAGATGAAAGAAAAAAATCAAAATTGTCAGAACACATTTCAGGTTTACTACAATGCAGTATCTATTTCAATCCTGTTTTACAGTGCATTTTAAAGCTTTTTGGGTTGGTGATGTTTGGGAACTGAGTTCCACCTAGAGAAGTTTACTTTTGCCTTTGCTTTTCTGATCCCTTTTAAAATAAAAGCTGTTCTAATAGAGAGTATGTGTCATGAAAGGGAAAAATTGAAATCTATAACTCAGTAATCATATTTTAATGGCTTGTACAATTTTTTTCAGTTTTTCTTGAGGAGCTGAGCAAGCAAACTCTCTGCAGAGCAGGAGTAGTGCCGGGCTCTGCAGTATCACAGGTCTTCTGACTTGGCTGATGGAAATGCCGTCTGGTTTGGGCTCCTTAAGGGAAAACACGCCTCTGAAGAACCCCAAGGCTATTCTTCATATGTATTCTCTTCCTCCTCCTCCTTGCTGCTGCTTCTCACCTCAGAGCAGCTGTAAGAGGCTGCCCATCAAAGTCAAATTGGATTTGGAAAGAAGGTCCCCGGGTGTTGTTTCCCCACCACCATCTTCCCACCAGAAGCGACTCAGAATGAAACCACCAGCTTTTCTCTCCTGCCCGGGTGACTTGACAGATCTCATGCCCAACAAATGGTGCACTGCAGGGGCACAGTGGTCCTGGTAAGGGCAGATGCATATCTCCATGTGTCCTGAGGGGCTTGAAAGTATACATGTTCATTTTTCATCCCAGGTCTGAGCAGTTGGGCTCACTCTTTCCAGCACGCTGGCTCTGAGGGCAACAGGGCTCAAAACACAAATGAGCTGATAACCATAGCGCTACCACCACCTCCAACACCATGAGCTTTTCCCCAGAATAATCAGTTTTGCATTGGAATTGTTCTGAAAACTGGCTCAGGCTGAACACCTGATGATCCACGTTTCTGTGAGCACACACGAGAGACGACCTGAATAACTCACTTGTGGCTTTATCCCTCAGGAACAATCCAGGCTGCCCAGACTCACACTGTTAGGAACTGCACCATGGGTGTTTGCACGCTGCTCTGCTGACTAACAGGTAAAGCAGGCAGGTGGATCAGTAAAGCTGTGGGCTGGTTCAGGTGGTGTTTTCATATCATGGCACTGGTGGATGCCACGGAGCATTGCCATTTTTGAGCTGTGGGCTCTTGCTTCAGCAGGCATGGAGCAGCTGCTGGGGGGTGGCTGCTGCTGCGGTGACCGCGATGTCCAGGGAGCTTTGCTGCTGTGCTTCCTTTTAAAGCTTCCGTTTGCATAGAAAAGGAACATATTTAGGGATCCCCTCAGTGTCGAAGGATGCTTGTGCGTGATCACTTACAGCTTTCAAATCCTTCAGAATGCTGGAATTTGTTGCTTGTAGGGAACAGATGGCGCCTGGGCTGTAGTCCCTGCTGTGGGACGTGGTGCCCTGTCCTGAGGGAAGGTGATGTTTTGGAAAGGAAAGGCTTGCTGGTGGTCCTGCTGCTGTCACCAGAGCATTTATTATGCAGAGTGAAAATAAATAAATGAAAGCAGTACTTTGGTCTTCACAAAAGCATCTTTTGAAACCTTCTTGTTTCTCCTGAAGAGCAGCTGCTGCCCAGGAGAGGCAGGCACTGAAGCCTGCGAGCAGCACGCATGCGTGATCTTCATGTGGCATCTTCTGATGAAAGGCAGTCATGATGAGCCAGTGGCACCTGGGCCAGGGCAGAGGAGAGGGCCGCTGTTCGTGCCATTGTGGTGTAGTCCCCATGACTGGGCCAGGCTGCAGGTCTTGCATGTGGCCCTCACGTTTGGGAGGTGTGTGCCACCAGCAGAAAGATCTCCCTGGTGCTATCCAGTCTAGTCAGAGCTGGGATCAAACAGTTGCTTAGCTGAATTTCACACGCACACCTCTGTAAGTAAGAGTATCCACACACGAGCTTACATTTAAGCATGTGACTTGCAGCCGACATCTGTGCTGTGTGGAGCTCAGCACCCCGGGGCTCTGCCACTGAGCTGTGCAGGCCGGGCTGGGGCTGGCAAAGGACCAGAAGGGGCAAGTCGTGTCACCCCACTGGGACACCCCCCTTGCCCCATTCAAGCTGCAGGCGAGAACTCTGCCTTTTTGCTTTGAAGACTTCTGTGCCTGCAGAAGTGCGTTTTTCCACCCAAAGCGAGATCAGATGGGTTGTAATAGTGGAGTAGGCAGAGAGGGGGGTGCGTAGCAAGCCCAAAACTGTAAGTGGGGAGCTACAGTGATGCAAATAGCTCATTCCCAGAACTCACACTTTCCGCTCAGCGATATGATCTGATCAAATTTGTCAAATTCTTTGACAGTTAAAAAAAAAAAAAAAAAAAGGGAAATGAGGACTTCATTTGGATAAATGGATTTTTATTAAAACCTTTATAGCATATTTTATTTCACTCAGAACTTAACTTGAATCAACGTGCCAAAGACCGAGTTTCTGGTGAAACTGTTTCCTTTCCCTCTTGCCCAGGCCTGACCACAGGATCAGGCACCAGCACTCACATCACCCCCGCGGTCCTGCCCAGTGGTTTCAGCGTGGCAGAGGACTAGCCAAGCACCTGGGGATCTTTACACACACAAACAGATGTACTGAGCAGATTTGATGTGCCTACCCCAAGCTGGGCACCAGGTGCTCTGAGTTAACCTCTGAGTGAGCTTTTTTTTCTGCGTTGATTACAGCTGGGGCCCAGAGGAACAAGGCTGAGGCTGAGAGCGGGGCTGACCTGTGGAGGAGATGCAGTGGTGAGGATTCATCCCTTCCACCCAGCCCTGGTGGGGAGATGTGCAGCAAAGGCTTCCTGGCTGTTTCCCTGCCAGTCTGGGGCCCCTGCAGCAGAGACCAGGCTCCGCCTGCCCCAGGCTCCCCGTTGCCCACCTGGCATCGCTGCAGACGGAGCAGAAGTGCGGTGTGGAGGCTGTGGAGTGGTTTGGGCTCTGCCACGTGTGTCTGTGGCTGGGCAGTTTGTTTTGTGGTGCTCTGGTGGGTTGTTACACCTGGCTTCCTGGCAGCGATGCAACTTGTTGCCTTTTGTGCTGTCTGAACCCAGCTCTGCTGGTTTTGCTGTGGTGGTGCCTGAGTGAAGTATTGCAGAGACTGCTTCTTGCTGGCCTCGTGAAAACAGGGATGAGAGCAAGTAGTTTAATGTTAATGGGAGAGAAAGGGGAAGCTACACACTTGGGTGTAAAAATCCATTTTTAAAACCAAGATGCTCGCCGAGCTCTGAAGTGCGTTGTTGCTGCCAGGGTTTGACCTAGTTCTCTGTTCAGCTGGGCCGGCTGGTTCTGGGAAAATCTACCTACTTCCAATGCAAATATGACACCAGCTCAATTAATCAGGCTGCACACAGTAAAGGCATTGAAAGCCAAAAAGTCCTCTGTGACATTTATCTCTGTCTTCATTCCTGGGGGCAAAAAACACAGGCACACCAACCCCTCCTAATGAAAATCAGACAGTGTGAGCAAGTGGCTCTGAAGCAAAGTTTTTTCTGCTCCTAAACTGTACTTCAAGTCATTACAAGCTTTGCTTGCCAACGTTACAGTAGCTGAAGCAGTATGTACAGCCTGTGATACGCAGACTGGAGTAAAACCTTCTTCGTGACATTTTGTTGTATGGGAAAGCTTGAGTTTTTGGAAGACGCTCTGATAACACAATATGGAAAGCATGCTATCTTAGCATTTCCTACGCCGACTTGGAATGCCTTCTGTTTGGAGAAGATCCACTGGCAAGTGAGGGAAGGTCTGAACAGTCAATTTAGATTTTTCTTTTAAATGTATTCTGTATGCATATACTGTGGTTATTTTGAGATTTTTGCCTTCTGGAATGATTACTGTCTGATACCAGATAGAAAAGTCATTATGCATAAAACATAGGTATACACGAGTTCAATAGCTTAGGGAAGCTGTGGATGGAACCGATTAAGTCTCATTAAGGGGTGTGGATCTTACTTGTCTTTAAACCCTATTCCACACCTGCAAAGCTGTTAATGTTAGATTAAAATCAGTTGTAGAGGTAGCTTCTTTTTTTTCCTCTGAAGTATTGTTTTGCTAAGGACAGCTAGACACCCTAAGAAAGGAGTGATGTGTAGTTGCCGTCCCTGGATCAAATGCATGACCTTGCTGTGTCTTGGTCTCTTCTGCGGTTATGCCCTTCCGTGCCCAGCTCGGATGGGCTTGACATAATTTTGGGGGGAAGCTGGAGTACTTAACCTTTTTGAGTTGGACTGGCATCAGTCCCCTCTAGGCTGCACCCCACACGTTTGGCATCACGACTTGCCCAGAGGGGAAGGGCAGTGCCTTCCATCCCTGTTTGAGCATGCAGGGCCAGCTTGTGCCCGGCAGTACAGCTGCGTTGTGCAACAGAAGTATCCGTCTTTCTTTTCCTAAGACCTTACAACTTGCAAGGGAATGTGAGTGGGATGTTACTAGAATATGTAAAAGTGTTTTGTGTATTATATCTGTATTGCCTAAATGCCTTTGAGATGGCTGTGAGTGGTGGGAGGATTGATGTAGTTGACTGGGACAGTTGGCTGGCTAGTCTGTGTTGCTGGAGAAGAGGGAAGGATCTGCAGGAGGAGTGGCAGCAGCTGTGTTGCGTGGTGTGGCACAGCAGAAAGGACAAAGATGGCTGTAAGGGAGATGCCACAGTGGCTGGGTAACCCTGCTCATCCGCAGCATTAGAGGAAACAGCTGTGGGGCAGGAAACCCCCAGCTAAGGGTTCCTCATTGCCCTTGCGCTAGCCGTCTGTACAGGGCAAAGACAAAACAATAATGCTTTCTTCTTGTTCGCCTCTGAAGGAAACCCATCAGAAGGACACAGTTACTAAACACGGCAGACAGTTCCCACTGCGTGCCCACAGCTTCTGCTTGTTGCCTTTGCTGCCCTGCTCGGAGCACAGCACAGCTCTGGGCTGGAGCATGACCTACTGAACAGCTGCCCACCCCCAGGACCTGCTGTTGGGGAGCGTGGGGAGCTCCACGGGCTCTTTGCCCCCTTCATGTGATAAATGGGGCTTGGGTGACGTGCCTGTGTGCAGCAGGGTCAGAATGTGGCCTTATCCAAAACCTGGTCCAGTAAGCCCTGAAGCTGCTGAGCTGTAGCTCTAGCAGTCTGATCTAGCTCTCTGCGCATCTGGGCAACGCGTCAAAAACGTGGGATGCTCAGCTCTGTCACGGCTTTGTGGAGCCCTTAGTCACAGCATGCGTGGGAAAGGGAGGCAGTGAGCTGCTGCCGTGTGCTCCTTTCCCATGGAAGCACAGCTGGCACCAGCCTCTGGTTGCTCTTGTCCAGTGACTGCTCTTCATCCCTAGCCAGAAAAGACATTTGCTTGCCACACTGCTGATACCTGCGCGTTGTTGCCCTGTTGAGGACGTACCGGTTGCAGGCTGCCCATCAGTGCTGGGGAGTGCCCGTCACAGGTGGGGAAAGTGTCCAGGCCTCTTGCTGAGCTCCTGGTTCACACCTGGCTATTTGTAAGCAGCATAAGCTAAAATCTGAGGCTATGAGCTAGCAGGGACAGCAGCTCTTCCTCCTTTCCTCTCTCCTCTTGAAGGATGCAGCTGTGTGCAGTTGCCAAAGTATCTGCTGATGTCTGCTCAGCCCTGGGTTCTCATGGATGCTGTGCAGTATAAAACCAGTAACCTCTGTGCTGTTTGCAAGCAGCTAGAGAAAGGCAATCCAAAAAGAGCACGTGAACAGAAGGCTAGAAAAAGAGCCACTTGATTATTCAGTTCTTAAGGGGGGCGGGGGGTGTGTGTAGAATATTGTTGCAAGAGCAGCAGAACCTAAGAATCCTGGTTTTTTCTTTGGTGCGCTCTCCCGTTGGTTGATTATCTTACGTTCATCCTGGTTAAAGTTATTCCTGTGGCTGGACTATTCATAGCATTGCTTTCCTGTGTAGGATCTCAGGTATCTAATAGCATGGGTAATTTCACATGGCAGTTTTGTTCTTCAGAGGGGACAGCAGTTCAAGTTTTTCTACGTATTTTCTTGAGACTCATAAGAATTGGGTATATCTGGGATCCCTCTGTGGCATTAAACTTGGCTGAAATCAGCCATCAGAGCGCAATAATACCAGGAAGGGCTGGGAAGTAACAGTGCAGTTGCATAAATCTTGCCTCCTTAAGAAACCAGACTGGGGAAAGAAAAGTGTTAACAACATGCCACTGAATACCAGAGTCGCTTCGTCTCCCACATCCCCGGGCAAAGCTGTATGGGGCTTGCTCGTGTGGTGCTTTGAGTGTACCTAGTTCTCTTACTAGGCTCTGATCCTACAAACGCTTAGTTTTTCTGCCTTAATCAGTGCCCTGGAAGCTGCAGAGCTCTTGCAGGACTGACTTGAGGCATATGCATGCAGCTTGTGAGGCCAGGACATTGGGCTGGTTCATGGTGAAGGGGAAACGGCTTACGCTCCTGAATCTGGCTGAGGCTTCCGAAAGCGCTGCTGTCGAGTGGCTGAATGTGTTGCAACACTGTTCCCAGGGGTGGAAGGATCTGCTGGCCCAGCCTGGGCAAAGGCTGCAGTGCAGGATTCCCTCCTGGCAGGTGGCACCATGTCCCTGTCCCTCATGGGTGGTGAGGGCAGGGTCCCTTACCAGACGGTGCTGGGGGTGCTGCTGGTGTTGGTGTCCTGGCTGTGGCACAAGCACTGGGGCTGGCAGGGGTCTCTGGCTCCTGGGCTGGGGCAGGGGGCTGTGTTTGCGCCAGGAAGAAAAATGTTTTTTGGAGAGCTGTGGCCTTTGGTGTGAGCTGATGTAGAAAACTAGGTGCTCATGGGAGGCATTGAATCCCAGCTTTGTTTGTGGAGGGAGGAACTCAAAGTTTAGCAAAACATTCCTAATCCCAGAAAAATACTTTGCTTCAAAATGCTTTTCCCAGCGGGATATGAGAGGCTCGACGCGCTTTTAGTGCTGGCCTGGCTCAAGCTGCGAAATCCGACGTGAAGCCCGTTTCCCGAGCCTCTGTCGATCAGCGCCTTGGCGTGGGCATGGCCAAGTGCTGCTGGCAGTCACTCCACTCGGCTGCGCAGCGCTCGGCGCTGGCACCAGCCAGAAACAAACAGGCAAAGTGCCACGCCAAAGAAAAGGGAAACATCTTATTTAATCAATATCAACAGACGTATTAACAATCGCGTATCAACATGTGCAATTATTTGTAACCCACCAGTAAACATGCTCGTTAGGCCAAATCTGGTGGCCCCCTGCAGAGAGTAGAAGGCAGGAGTGTGTCTGGGAGCGCACTGTCTCCCCTGGGATGCGGGTGGGCTGGGTGCGGGGTGCTGCTGGCAGGGAGCTGCCTAGGAGGAGTGCTGGAATTCCAGGAGTGATGCACGTTCCTGGGCTGCTGTGTGTGGGTCTTGAGGGCAAAGCCACCTCCCCTGCCCAGTCCAAAACCAACTGTGGTGGGCTGACCCTGGCTGGATGCCAGGTGCCCGCTCTGTCACTGCCCTCATCGGGGGAGAGAAAACACAGTGAAAGGCTCATGGGTGAAGGTGAGGATGAGGAGGTCACCCAGCAATTAGCATCACAGGCAAAGCACACTCAGCTTGGTGAAATTGGCTTAATTTATTACCAATCAAATCAGAGTAGGATAATGAGAAATAAACACTAGGTCTTAAAACACCTTCCTCCCGTCTCCCCCTTCTTCCCAGGCTTCACTTTGTTCCCAGTCTTCTCTACCTCCTCCCGCCGGGTGGCACAGGGGGATGGGGAACGGGGGCTGTGGTCGGCTCCTCACACGGTGTCTCAGTCGCTCCCTCCTCAGCGGGAGGACTCCTCGCACTCTCCCCCGGCTCCAGCGTGGGATCCCTCCCACGGGACACAGTCCTCCACGAACTGCTCCGATGTGAGCCCTCCCCGTGGGCTACAGTTCTTCACTAACTGCTCCAGCCTGGGTCCCGTCCACGGGGCCACAGGCCCTGCCAGGAGCCGGCTCCAGCGACCTCCTTTGGGCATCCCCCTGCTCCGATGTGGGGTCCTCCACCGGCTGCGGGTGGGGATCTGCTCCACCGGTAACCTCCAGGTCACCGCCTGCAGCGACTACCATGCCCGCTCTGGGCTCCGTGCGTTGAACCTTGTGCAAACTTGGCACAAAAGCCTGGACCTCCTTCTTCGTGGCTGCCTGTGGCGGGCAATGCTACACCTACATGTTGTGGGCTAGACGAAAAGGCGGTGTCTAACAAGTAGAGCCAAGGTCCAGCCTCCAGCAGGGTGATGGTGGCCTCGGTGCTTGGGCCCTGCTGTGGCCTCTGGCAGTGGCAGGACAGCTCGCACCAGGGATAGTGTGAGCCAGTGGTTTGTAGCCTGCTGTGGAAGGGGAAGCACTCCTGCAGCGGGTCCAAGGGGTACCTGTAGGAAGGTTGATGGTGGCGAGTGAGCCAGAGCACAGCTGGGGCTTTGGGTCCTCCCCTGTGCAGAGCAGGGGGATGGTGCTGCTGTTAGGGCATCGGTTTGAGAATGCACTAAGCCTCAGTCCTCCTTACCCCGTGAATTGCATCTCTAGTAAGTGAAATGCAGAAAACGCCCAGTGCCTGCTGGACTACTCATTTCTTCCCTGGAACTAGCAAAGTTTTGTGAGTCCCACTGGCTGCAGTGAGGGTATGTCTGTAAAGAGAGGCAAAACCAGACCTCTGCTTTAATGTCAGGAATGCAAAAGTCTTTCTCTAGTGGTTAAAGCCCCCCGCAGGTGAACGTGCTGTTGATACAAGTGTGTGTGGGGAGGAGAGGCAGTGCAGCTGGTTTGGGTGGTGGGTTGGTGGGAGAGATGCTGCCTCCCCTCTCCTGGGGCCAAGGGGAAGCACGGCCACCCTGCACAGAGAACACCAAAGCTGGGGTGTGGGCTGCCTTTCCTGAGCCCTTCCTGGGCATCAGCTCAAAGACCATCAGCTCCCTGCAATATTTACAAATATATCTGCCTCTAAAATCTGCCCGAGTTTATCAATGAGATGGGGATAGCATTACAGAGCTGTGTGCACACATGTTATACATTCCCCCAGCAGTAATTCCTTCCTCCAGTTATGCTATGTATTTAGTGCATTCCTCCAGTATGATAATCATAAACATGCCTTAAAAAAAAAAAAGGCTAATGAGGTTGAAACAAAACATAGAAACCAGCCAGATAGTGGGAAGAGGCTGCTGCAGCCCCTGAGGCTGGGACTTCTGCAGCCTGACAGCCTCTGCCCTCTCGGAGGGCAGTGGAGCTGCTGCCCGCTGCAGGAGCGGTGTGCCGCGTGGGTCGGTGGCAGCAGCCAGCCCTGCTCGCCGCCTGCCAGGCACACGGCAGGCGCAGAGCGGAAAGGAAGGCTAAAACATAACAGAAGTAATAGGAAGCAGGTTGGAAACCTTTTCTCTATTTATGTATCGACCCCCAGAGGTAGGGGGGAAGGCTTGTGGTGCGTTCAGCTCTTGTTAGCTGCCTGCCCTGTGCCAAGGGTGAGGGAGCTGCCATGGGGCCACAGCCAGGCCCGGGTCCCTTGGGCAAGGAGTGTGCCATTCCTTCCCAAAGCGGCTGCGTCGTTTTCAGGCTCAAAACCTGCTTTCCCACAGTTTGCATGTGAAGCAGTGAACTGTGCAAGGCTGTGAGCTGTGTCACAGGTTTTTGTTTGGTTGGTTTTAAAATTGATTTGAGGGTTCTGGGTCTGCTGATGCTCAGCTAATGATGAAACGTGCTCGGATTTCTGTGGCCAGTCTCTCCCCTTTGGCTTGTCCTGAGCAGAAAGCTGCCTCTCAGGTTTCCCCTGGCATGAAGCAGTCACTGCTCCTTTCTCTTCATTCTGCTTGTTCAGGGATGAGCACCCTGTGAGCACCAACTGCTCCTGAGCGGGTGAAGATGCAGACAGCTGCTGGAGCTCTTTCCTGCCCTTGCCATCATCAGTCGGTGCCAGGTTTGGCCGCAGACTTGTCCTCTGGTGGCCCCTGCAGTACCCTGGCCTGCAACGTTGCTGAGAATGCTTTGGGCAGCATCTGGCTAAGGAAAGCCTTGGGAGGGCTGATGGATGGAGTCTTCTGGGGATGAGAAAGACAGAGAGGAGTTGCTCTCTCGGTGGGGCACGCAAAGTTGTCAGCCTGGCGGTAGCCATTAGCCTGGGAGGTCTGGGCAGGAACTACCAGCCGGTGAAGTGCTTTTCCCCTGCGCCCTGCTCCCTTGCTTTGTGGGAGCTGTTAGCTTTCCTGGTGAAGCAGGTGCTCGCGCATCCCCATGGCAGCACGCTCCCTTCAGCCCGAATGCGTTACCTGCTGGCCAGCAAGCAGGTGAAGAAAGGCTAACTGTGACTGGTGGTGGCATGTGCCAAAGATGGCCCTTACCAGAAGGGCTTGCCTGGCTTCAGGTATGGCACCAGCTGCCCAGTGCTCCCCACAGGCCTCCCCACACAGGGGTACCCCACTCCACCACTGCAGTCAACCTCCCCGTGGGGCCATGGGGCATGCAGGCATCTCAGGAGACAGCCGTGGGCATCCGAGGGACCTGGTGACAAACTGGGTGGTGTTTCTGGAGGGTTGGGGCAGCTGAGATGCTCCACCTATGCTGCCTCCCAGCCTGCCACCGGGCTGCCTCAGCTCCGGCCCCTGCAGCCTCTGCCCCACTGATGGATGCTGTGTCCCACTGTGCTGCCAGGGTGAGGGCTGCTGGGTTTGGGGAAAGAACCTAGCCTTCCCAGGATGTGGCAGTGCTGAACACTTCCCCAGACTCCCCCCCACCCCACCAAAGGCAACAGAGATATGTTTGGGAAAGGCACAGCTCTCTGCTTTTACCTCTTTCTGGTACGTGGGCACTGCTGTTCTTTTTCCTTACTTTCCATCCCCAGGACAATTTGATTGTAGTATTTCAGCTGGGCAGCCTATGTAAGCCCTGCTTCCCAGGGCTGCTGCAGCAAAGCAAACCTCCGCAGCGTCTGACGGTGAGAAGCACACCAAGTGGGGTCGCACAGGGGTCCGGGGTGTGTGTGTGTGGAGGAGGCGGCTGGGGTTTAATGCCTGAAGTGCAAATACTTGGCTGGGAGCACACATTGAAGCACTACTGTGTGTGCCTCTCTGCCTGCGTTCGTCTTTCAGGCAACGAGCGGCAGCACATTATCGGGTGTGTGAATACATATTTACTATGGTAGGCCCAGAAGGGCTTTTCAACAACTTTCCCTGCATGTGTTGCTAACAAGTCACTCTACAGATTTACCAAGTGAGCAGAATCGCAAATGTTTCTCTTTACAATGAGAAGTAATCAGAGAAGGTCTAAATGGCAAACAGTGATCCAATATATACATTTGTCACAGATATAATGTAAAGTCAGCTCAGCCTCTTTGATGTCACATAAACATGTCATTTTGAAGCGACTCAGTTTTGCTGGCATTTCATCAGCGAGCGCACAACAAACAGTGCCAATTACGCTCCATTGCTGTTTATCATTTGCCTCCTTTAAAATGCCCATCCATTACCAGCAGAGTGGTTTGCAGTGTTTAGTCTCTGGTGGGGATGGTATTCCACAGCCCTCAGCCCCAAGGCAGATTCTCTCTTTTGCTGTTTAACCCAATGGTTTAATTACTGTGTGGGTTCAGAGGGGGGGGGGGGGAAAAAAAAAAGCTACCCCTAAAAAACTTTGAATTCTGTATTCCAAACCTATGTAATATTTAGACAGCCTCTGAAGAAAGAGACGCTGTGGAGAGATGCGCTGGGAGTAGGATTTCTGTTTGAGGAGGGAGGGAAGGACATGTTTGCATTTCCTCGATGTCCCTGTCATTTGTCTCGTTCCCTTCTGCCAAGGGGGAAGCCAGGCGTTTTGGGAGGGGGCATGGATCTCGTGGCTGGGACGTGCCAGCATGGCACAAGCGTAGCAGCCAGAGCACAACCCCGCTGGCTTGGCTGTGTTGGGTCCTGCTGCAACCAGGCTGGTGAGTGGAGAACCTCTGAATTCACAACTGAGCATGTGAATCCCAGCGCTCGTGCTCTGAAATGGATTGCTGGTTAATTAAAGGAGGCTGCGGTGCAATCCATTGTGTATTAGCAAATGCACTGTTTGAATGTACATCAACCCACACACATACATGTGTATGACGTAGTCATCAGATCCTCTGTTGGTGTTATTTCAAAGAGTCTGGGAGATGGGATACTATAAACGTGCTGCTTGAAATACTAATGCCACCAGCTGCTGAACTCACCGAAAATAATGCAGTTATTCCATTTGCTTCCCTGTTAGTAGTTAGAAAGTAATGAGTCCTTTTATGCTTTCTTTACATAATAGGCTCCAGCCAGAAAACTGGATGTTTTCTTGTCAATAAAATAAAAAAGAAATTCCCAATATTATAGGAACAAAGATAAAATTGAGCAAGTCTTATGTTATTGTGGTTAACAGTCAATAAGGAAAACCAGAGTTTTGTTCTGCTGACTTAAAAAACCATCAAGCTGTAAATATCTAATTCCATTCTATTTTAGTGTTGTGTGTTTTGGGGTATTTTTTTCCTTTAATTCATTAAAAAATTCCCTCGTAAAGTTTTGGTGTCGGTTTGCTTCCCACCCTTCTCTTCTCAAAGCATCAACGAAATTACATACAAGGGCCTTGTCTTCCTAAAATCTACAAAGTTTCATGGAAGCAGATAATGAAAAAATAGATCTGGGAATGCTGCGCAGTGAAAATGGGATTTCAACACTCATGGAAACCCAGTCAAAGAATAGGGGCGAAATGCCTGAGGTTCGGGCTTGGGTGGGCAGTGTGGAGGGGTATGGCTGCAGGAAGGGTGGCGTGGCTGCAGCTTTCCTGGGCAGCCCTGGGGTTCAGATGTGGTGATGGGACAAATACTTCTGAGCATGCTGAAGGAACCTGAGCCACCATAAAATGTGGCCGCTCTCTGGTGACTTATTAGCAAGCAGTGTTTTTGAGGAGTTTTTTCATGTGTCCGAAGAATTTCTATGATAAATGCTCACCTTGGGCAGGAGACCCCAGGAATCCTTGCCTGGCACGCAGGAACCCAGCTCCTCCACAATTTTACTTCTAGGCAAGGATAGGTCCAGGCGCACAAGCTGGAGCTACACGTCCAGCATGGCAGAGGTAAAACGTTAGGAAGAACAATATATCTGAATAACTGCTAGCAGTTTACAGGCAAGCAAAGTTGGGCACGTGTGTAAACTGTCGAGTAAGTCTACAGATCATGCTGGTCATTAAATACAGCTGTACTGTAAAGTGTGTGCACACAAATCTGCTCTCTATATTTTAAATGCTCCCAAAAAGGCTTTGGTTGGAGTATTTGGAGGAGAAAAAGGTTGTCTTTCCCCTGAGCCCAAACTGTTTCCAATGAATAGTTTGTCCAGTTCTAATGTGTTATTAACATCGGAAGGCGGAGGCTGCTCTCGCCTATAAACGTCACCATATTTCCGTATTCCTGTTCTGCAAGTCACCAGTTTTAAAAAGGACAGTGCCCACAGCCAGGAGCGAAGCAGGGCTGTGCCCTGGCAACAGCAGGTGCCACTGGTGGGAGCGAGGCCACCAGAGCCCCTCGCACCGTGGCCTTTCGTCGTGATGGCCTGCCGGCCTGCCCTTTGCTGCCAACAGCCCCCTTCCAGGCTGGGCGTGCTTGCCTCAAAGGCGTATTTAAAGGACAGGGCTTACGGCGTGCTGTGGGTTGTCACAGGTAGGAAAAACTGGGGGACTGCGCCGCTGCTGCGGACCTGCATCCCCGGCGTGGCCGTGGTGGGACTGACGTGAATGCAGCTGCCGATCCCTCCCTGCGCGCTGCTGATGGGGGTTAATTGCTGCCTGCTGAAAACTTCTCAAGGATTCATCTACAAAAACCATGGGCAAGTTTTAGATCATCTACAGAAACCATTTGTTTTTGGGGTCAAACTGTGAGTTTAGCACTTCTTTTCCTCCTCTTTAATGTAGTTCGCTTAACAGTCCTAGGAACTTTCTTCCCTGACTTCCTGGGCTTTTACCATGTGCCAGCATTAATCACTCGATGCCAAGCGGTGTCTATCATCCAGGAGAGGCACATTACAGAGGCTCAGCCTTCTCTGAAGTGGGACCAGAGATGAGATGTGCGATGCTCTACCCAGCAGGGCAGTGGCTCGGCAGCTGCCAGCCAGCGTGGCTGCGTTGAGGTCCCTACAGCCGTTAACCAGAGGCGAGGCAGGGAAATCGCTGCTCTTGGGAGCAGACTCCCGTGCTCCAGACATCAGCCTGGCGAGAGAGAAGGCACAGCGCTGTTCTGGGCCGAGGGAGGAGATGAGTAGTGTGAGCACAGGTAGCCAAGCCAGCACACCTAGTAGATGGGCTGTTACGAAGGAATTCACCTGTATCACCCGGGGTCCCGTCGGCTGCTTCAGAAAAAGTCTTTTCGTTGCCTTTTGTCCTCAGAGTCATTTTAAGGAGGCAAGCGGCAGCACCCTACCCGGCCGGAGCTTTGCATGGGGGAAGGGTGCAACAGCCGGGGGTTGCAGCACTGCTCTCCAGAGCACGGCTGCGGCCCCAAGCATCTCTGCACGTGTGTGGGACGGAGGGGCCCGCCGGTGGCTCCAGCCTGCACGTGCCCAAACGGCACCTCGCCTCCGTCCTCGTGCACCGCGAGGCTCTGGCTTGGCGCAGCTGTCGGCCGGGGCTGTGGGGTCTCTGTGCTGTGCTGCAGTAACTCTCCTTGCTCTGCAGCATGCAGCACATGGGAGCATATGGCTCTGTCTGGTTTGTTTGTTTGTTTTAGGTTTTTTGTTTCTTTCTATTTTGGTTTACTGTCACAAATAATTTAATTATCCCATGACTTGCCATTTCAGTTATGCATTGTCTCTGTTCCTGTTTGACTTGGGGGCAGCTGTTGAGCTCTCCAGATTTAGGGCTCAAATCTGCTTATCGTTATGTATGAGCACAACACAGCCCATCTTGTAAAATCGGCAACTTTGCACAAGGTAGGCATGTGTGAGGGCTGATGTGCTGGGATGCAGCTCACATCCTGCACTGGGAGTTGGGACCAGCCCTCAGCCCCAGCGAGTGCCCTGTGGGACCCTGAGAGGCCTGAGCACGTGGTGGCCGCTCGATAGCAGCCAACAAAAGACGACCCACCTGAAGCACTCATGGATTGTGCCGTAGGCTGCAAAAATCAGCTTGGATTTTTAATGTTGTTGTTCTCAACGAAACCAGCAGTGAATCTTTCTTAATTTGGCCTTTTATGTCCAGAGCCTCAGGTTTACAGTCCCTCCCGTTCTTGAAGTTGTTCCTTACAGCTCTGATACCAAGTAGTTTAAAAGCAATCCCCCCTCATGCCACCTGTACAACTGGAGGGTCACTGAGCGAGCCAGAGATGTTCAAGGAATCCCTTGAATCCAGCAGCTTGGGGCTTGGAGAAAAATGCCGCGTGATAAAATGCCAAGAGTGGGCTGTAATTAGTGTTGTGCTGATGACTGATAAATTAGGTGTGGCAGCCCTTGCTCAGAAAATTGAATCGACTTGTGTGTTGGTCCATCACTTCTTATCAAACAATCAGTGTTCGTAGTTACATCCCATAAATCCCAAAAAGTAGCTGTAAACACTCCGCTGGAGATGGATGGATGACTTGTGCCTACAAGCATGCACCCAGAGGGGAACATTTGTTTGGCTTTTACCTATGTTTTTCTCTCGTGCAGTGGATTTAGGAGGCATGTCCTGTGGGAAGATAGGGAAGCAAACAATTCAACAATATCTCGCTGGAGCTCTGCAGACGTTTATAAGACATACAGCTGTTTCTCTTTTTAATTTGGAGGAATACAGGCCTCACAAACAGGGTGGTTGGTTGTTCCTACAAATAAAAGCCCACAGCTCAAAGGCAAAATATTTTGAAGACAATGTACAATAAGAGCCCTTTTTTTTTAGCCATGTAAAAGCTGTTTTATGAAATTAAGCTGGAAATATCATAAGTGGGAAATGACCACAGAATAAATAGGAACCTTTTAGAAAGACAGCAAACATGTGTTATTTATTTTCCTAGTAAATGGAAGTGGCAGATTCAATCAGCAAGAAACATCAGATAGTTATGACCATTTTAATCACATAAAAAAACCCCAGTTCCTAAGTTTTGTTTATGGTACATTTAACAACATTTTCAGTTTAGTATGGGGGGAAGCAAGTAACTCGTATTTATTAGTAAACTAGAGATAAGATGGGACTATTTCTTCTAATATAGACAGAAAGGGGGTGGGAGGTAGAACACTGAAGGGTCTGCACCGTTACCTTTTGCACTCCATGTCCACATCTGGAAAACATTATGACCCGTTGCATCAGAAATATTTTACAACTATCAAACAGTTCCAAAGCATGCACTGTACCCCATGAAGAGAGACAGCCTTCATGCCTGCCATTTCAAAAGGCTTGTCCACATGCCAAGGAAACCTATTTTATATGGCTCTATCTCTGCTTATATTTGCTTGAAGCCTTTAAAGTCACGTTCAAAAATGTTAATGTTAGATGTTAATTTCGGAGATGGGACAAAGCGAGGGTTATAAAATAGCCAGCTGAGATTAAATCCTACATAATGACAAGCTGCTGATATGCCATCAGTAGCTGCAAGAGGAACATGAAAGGAGGGGCCAGGACGTGCGGTGTGTGTCTTGGCCCTGGGGTTGCATGGGTGCCAATGCCGACCAAAGCCAACACAGCGTTTGTTCAGTCTGGAAGCCGGGCATCTCAAGTTGAAACCTGCTGCATGGGTTCGTGCGTTATAAAGAAAATAGTCACAAGCAGATGTGTTGAGAACTTGGTCTTCCAAGATCTTGATCTTCAAGGTGGTTTTGTACCTGACACATGTCACTTTGTCAACCTTTGCTTACCCCAGCGTGCTGTCCTCACTCGTTGCGTGTGTATGATCTGGGAGAGCTGGACAACTCCAACTGCTCCACGAGAAACGTTGATTTTCTTCTTGGTAAATGTTCCATTGCAGTAAGAGGGGAAGGCTTGTATTTGAGGGACACAGAAGGAAAGCATACAAGCAACATAAATAGAAGGGGGAGTTAACTGTGTGCAGAATAGGCTGATTTATAAGGAGACTATGCGCTTTTGTGGATGCCACATGTGGTATTAGTGTCATCTTGCTTTGGGTTGTAATATTGTAGTAGTCATACTATAGATTAAAATTGTATACTTAGGATGAAATGTGTGTACTGTAAGAGGTATCCCTGACATTACGTGCTAAATAAAAGCAAGCGATGCTACAAGTATGAGTGTAATTTCTACCTTCATTCTGATACCTTTGCTTTCTGGTCAAACATGAGTGTTTTCCTTAGAGCCAGCAGTAGATACAGAGTAAGCTCATATTCTTGGGATATCAGCTGTATTGACTTCTACAGAGCAGTGAACCCAAAGAGGGTTAGCAGACAAAAGCTCCGGAAAGTCTTTATTTGGGGTAAGAGAGAGCAGTTAGCAGTGGGACAGCAGAGAAGAAAAAAAACCCCTAGGAAAGATATGGGTGGAAACATGCTCAGTCAAGGAGCAGTGACATTCCTTGAGCGCCTTAAGTGTTTGGGCAGCACAATTGCTGCCTCCCTGCTCTCCTTCATCTCAGTTGCTTTCAGCTGAAGAATAAAAAAAAATTGTTAGATTTGGTCTGAGAATCCAGGAACTGGCCAGCAGTACAAGAGATGACTGAGGCTTGATGATGCTGCATTGTGCCTGGTGCGCCCTGAGCTCTTGCTTCTGTTGCACAAGCAACTGGATGTCCTGGGAAACTGGCTGGAGGACGTGGCATAGTGCTGCTCACCTCTTGTGATCTTGCTGTCCTCCAGCAAGCAGAAGTGTGCAGCAGATATGTTAAAATAAGAGTCAATTGCTTCTAACGACGTGTCTTCACCACATAAAAATACCCTGTTGCTGAATTGCCCCATGTCTGTCTATGCCATAGATAGACATGGAGTCAGTGTAATACACAGGGAGCAAGCGAAGACGCTGATTCAATGGCGACAATAAAACTTTCCCTTCATGGGGAGCTGTTGATGTGGCAAAGAGCCCTTCCAGGTGGAGGTGCTTCCACTAATCTGCTGAGATTTGTCTGTCCCATAGCTTTGTTTCTGATGTATGGGCCCCGTTTCAGTCCTGGTTAGCTTGAACAGCCTCTGGCCAGTGTTAAACGCATTCAGCTTTGCGCAGCGCTGGGTTAAGGCACGTTCCCAGGACGCCTGCCACCAGAACAGGAGGGGGGCTCAGGCTGGAGGTGAGGGCTAGGGTCGGGTGAGTGGTCTGCAGCTTGGGCAGATATCATTGGCTCTATATGTGTATCCATACAGCAATCACAGAATCTGTAAAATGCTGGTGTATGCCACTAAAAAAGGGAAGAAAAAAAAGTAGGAGTTATTATCACGGATCTTCTCAGATTCAGTCCCATCATGAAACCCAAGTATCTTTGACAGAAATAAACATCTACATAACAGAAGTGGGTCAGCGCACTAATACTAAGGGCTGCCTGGATGAAGGGTAAATTCTAGCTGGTTTACAACCAATGTTCTAGCAGCCTTGTAGTGTGGCTTCAGGTACGTGCCAAGCAAGCTGATTTTAGGCAGAGACTTGGAGGGGAATGGTTCTAAGGGAGACCTTGTGCTGTTGAGTTTGGTCCTAGGCTGAAGGCTGGATGATGTTCCCAGGGAGCAGGTGAGGGAGCGTGTCTTCACTGTCTATCCTGAAAAGAACTTCTGTAATCAAATGAAATGCAATTTCTTGCTTTCACTTTCTAGCTGAGCATGGGTGAAGGGGTTATAAGATCCTCTGGTGCTCAGATCCTGGGAAGACCTTGGGGATGGAAGGGGTAAAGGAATTTTCTCGTGGTTAAAGTCCCCAGATGCACAGCACTCAGTTCTACTTGTACGAGGGCAAGATAGAGCCATAAATCTTTCAAATAAACATACAATGTATGTTTTGGCCTTTAGTAATCTGTGCAACTTCATACCACTCCATTTGCCTTTGCTTTTAAATAGTGTCTGTGAACAAAGTCACAGAAGATGCTAACGACTGAGTAAAACTGCAAAACCTCTTTGTTTTGTTTGGGCTGTGTGTCCCTAAATGTGTATTTATAGCATGGAAAAAAGCTGTTGTCAAAAGCAGAGTAGCTGTGACTCAGGTTCGAGACTGTCGCTTAAGTTCTGACTGTCCCTTGATGAAGGTGTGTGTTCGCATTATCAAAGCTGACGGATGGGCTCTCTTGCAGACTGGTCGGAAGACGGCTGCTGGCCATTGGGGTTTTATTGGGTTTGTGTGTATCTGATACTGGTTTCGTGTATACGTGGTGCCATGTCAATGAGTGATGACAGCCACGTTGCATTAGGTGTGACACTCAGAAGGTAGACGTCTGGTTAGCAAGCAAAGAAACACGGGGGAGCAGTGGCTGCCATGTCCCTGGGCTCCACCACCAGTCTGCAGCATCAGCCTGCTCTGAGTGAAAGGGGTGCAAGGTCCTCTGCTTCACCTGTCACCTCGATTTCTCCTTGGTGGGAAAGCATAGATGTTCCTCTCTGGCCCCTTGGCAGGTTCAGTGCTACATCCATCAGAGATCTGGGGGTTTCTGGGTCCCCAGAAGTCACTCTTGTTCATCAGCAAAAAGAGTGTGATACAGCTCTCCTGTCAGAGGAAACCTCGTGTCACCTAAGAAACGTGATGGGCACATCGCTGTATTTTCACAGAGCAAATACAGGCAACAGTGAAGTGACCACCGGGGTTCGATGGCTTGGCTTTGCAGCAGGCATGTGAAGGAGCCCAGGAAGGCACAAAACAGTTGAGAGAAACCAATTCTGCACAGGGCTTGGGGACTGAGCGCTCAGCGTGTCGCTGCCAGGGCTTGCCTCAGTTGGAGATTCCTTCCATGTCCTTCAAAGCATGAGGTCTGAGGAAGGAGATGGCTCCTTTCCCAAAGGGCTGGTTTTGGTGGACAGACTTTCTCAGAGGCTTGTGACTTCCACTGCTTTGGCAGGGACCCAGAGTCAGCCCCCCAGGAGGAGATGGAGAGAAAGCAGAGCGAGATTTTTTTATATTCTAGGAAAAAGCATGTTTCCACTCTGCTGAAACACTAAAACACGGGCACATCTCGGCCACTTCAGCCACAGCATCCTCAGCGTTGGTGCTTGGGACAGGGCTGCTGACTCTCCCAGGTCTTTTACATGTTTGCATGCTCTATAGATATATATATGTACACATACATATATAGCTTAAAATAAACAATGCCACACAGCTGCTGAGTCAGAGACTGGGCTCCATCCAGGAGCCTGCAGCTTGGCATTACCTCTGTTCCCTCGGGGATTTCCAGCATAATTTAGCCTTGAGCTTGATTAAGACCTTGGGTTGCAGCAGCCAAATAAAGGCTTATAATAATCTAGAAGATTTAAAACAAAAAAGCCAAAAAAAAAAGCCATAGTGCTGTGTATGAGAAAAGCAAAAAACAAAGGTCATGTGGCAGAAGGAATAGCCACTGCTACATAGTGGTACAGCCCTGCACATGGCGCTGCAGCCCGTCCTGGGCACAGTGCTGCTGCTTCCAGTGCAATGAGCATGTAACAACAAAGTCATGCAACAGATGATGCCCTTTTCCTCTGACCCTTGATGTTTTGTAGAAAAGAGGAGCGTCCATGACACAACAGGCATTATTAGTTCAAGTTATGCTGTGAAAACATTGCAGCACACCAATGAGCAACCTCAGGGCAGGGTATGTTGCCTGCCAGCTGCGCCTGGCTGGGGAGCGCAGTCCTGCCTGGCACGTGGAGCCCAGCCACGGGCTGGAGCTGGCCCTTGGAGGATGCTTTTTATGTTGACTTTTGGTCAGGAAAACAGCACGCTTAGCCCATAAGGAGATGAAAAATTGGCTACTCCTGACCCGCGTGCAGGCAGTGTTTCTGCATGAAAGCATGAGTGACACTGCTTGGCTCAGACGTGTCAGTGGCAAGGTGCAAGCGTGAGTGCACGCACAGGGGAAGAGCCCCCCAGTGAAGTTTGGTGACCAGTGCTGGACTTGGCAGTGCAGATTAATGTCTGTTCTACATTCGGGCTCGCCTCTCTCTGCCCCAAACACACACAACTGGGTAATTAAAGTCACCAAAATGTTCTAACGCAGGAAGGTAGTCTGCGTTTTGTCAGGAGGAAAAAAACCCAACTGCTGGCTGCTATGCAATGCTGCGGACAATAGCTGGAAGAAGCCTAGCTCTTTTCTCTTTCAGAAACAGATCTCCCTCACTAAAATAGACCTTGGCTGTTGCATTCTCCCTACAGGGTTAAGAGACATTTCTTTTTCTTTTTTTTTTTTTTTAAATAATTATGTCCCAGGACACGATGCTAATTCTCCTTTGCCTCTTGGGGGTCATTTATCCCAGCTGCCCTGTGTCAGCAGCATCTTTGGGCTGTCATGGCAGAGGGACAGGTGTCATGCTGCAGGCTGTCCTCGTGGCAGCAAAGCGGGATGCTTTGCTGCCAGGCTGAGCTGGTGCTGGGTACAACATCCATGGCAGCAACCAAGCCTCTTCCCCTGTAAAACTAAGCCCTAACCCTTGTACATGTGATGAGTGGCAGAGGACTGGTTACCATCTGCGGGGAGCAGGAAGGCTAATGGCAACCCTCCACCATGTGGGAGTGATTAAAGAAAGAATTGCGCTGGATAGATCCCAGATGAGTTAACTTAATAAAGTTGTGGCCTAATTAAACCACATCCCTTGCATCTTATCTGTCTTCCTGCACATCCAGAGCAGTGCCCGAAGACTGCGCCACTGCCCAGTGTTCACCTTGCACTGCGACCCAACAACTACTACCTGCGCCCCAGTTGCTGGGCAGCACGCAAATGAAATTACTGGGGAGGGGGGGAGATACAGTCTGCTTTCAGGTTCTCCCTACCTGGAGTCACTATGCGCTGGTCAAGCACGTGGCGGTTATCCTGCCCTATAAATAGGGAGGCAGATGCACTCAACTCTTTCAAACGTGGCCATTTCTGTGACTAACATCCAATTAACCTGGAGCGGTACGGAGATCTGAGAGCTGGGAACAAAACTCGTGTTGTGAAAGGCACGTGGAGCCTTCAGTAACGAGGTAAACCAGCTGTGGGTTTAGAGGCAGGGAAGCGTGGCGGCCGTGCCAGGAGCGGTGTTCTTGGCATGTCCGCTGCCGCCCGTGTGCGCTGGCCCTGGGAAGGGGCTGCCTGCGCGCTACTGCTCAGCGTTGAGCTGCACCGGTCATCTTGAGGCACTGCTGGTGTACAGGTGTTGGGGGGGGAAGAAACCCCTTTGCCCTACTGGTTTTTTAGGGAAACTAACTAACGGTGACCAGTGGAATGCTATCACCGACGCACATGGAAATCCTCTCATGGGAATTTGTGACTGACCTGTAAGAAAACAAATAAAAGCTTCTCTGGAGCGGGAGAGCGGGAGGTGCCTGCAGCCGGGACCAGGCAGGTTGTTGCCTCTCGCTCAGCGCCACGGTCATGTCTGTGTTTCCAGCTCCTGTCTCACTGCACAGCCAGAAAGCTGATCCCCAAAATGACATGCCGCTGAATGGCTTGGAAGGAAAAAAAAGTATACTAGTGAATCCTAATAGGGAGGTTTGTATTCTGCATATCTGGTCTACGTCTTGCTGCAGAAATAAACAGCCCTTAACTGAGAAGTCTCTGTGGACAGAAGCATAATTGATGAAGGAGAGATGGTTGTATCATTTTGCTCAGTTGGTCATTACATGGAATTATAACTGTATTATCAATAAGCCTCAATGACATTACCTTGCTATACTTGGCAAATGCATGCATGCGCTCAAACAAACATTCTCCATCAGAAATACTGCAGCCCACGAGCCAACTCTAGCTGCCCGCAGCCCCGCTGGCAGCTCCCTGCTGCTCACCTGGCCCCTGTGCCGCTCCTGCAGCAGCGCCAGGGGCCCTCCCCGCGTCACCCTCCCCGCATCGCTTGGGCAGGCTTCGCCAGGGCACGGGCACCAGCAGCCAGCCTTGCCATAACGTTCTGCTGAGTCTGGAAGTCCTTCTTCAAAGGAAAAGGTATTTTAGCGCTCACATACCCATACCAGCATCCACAGCCCGTGCAGTAAATCTCGTTGCGAGTTTCAGGATATTTATTTTTAAAGACAGAATTAATAATAATTGTTTCCTCCCTAATGAAGATGTGTCACGGGAGACTCGAGCTATCGTGTATTTCATGTATATGGTCTCAAATTCTTCTGTATCCCTCTGCAATTTATTTTCACTCAATTAATTTTATTTTATGATAAAGTAAATGGCCCACAGTGCTGATGGGCATTAGCTGTGGAGCTATCACATTATAATACAACCAGGTTAACTCCTAGCACTATGAGTTAACATTCCCATCTGCTACACATGCCCCCAAAATTATTCTTTTTCTCGAAAAAATGCATCTCTAAGTCTGCTAGTAACCTGCAGCTGAGTTACGGTCACAGGCCGAAGGAGCACGACGCTGCCGGGGGGCTGCAGTGCAGGACCTGTATTGCCTCTGAAAAGCACCAGAGCAGGTCAGATTAGTTTGTTATTCTTCATGGGATTTTTTTGTTTGCTTTAATTGCACTGTTCTCAGTGTGTTATACTTCTGGTTTAGGCAGCAATAGGAAAAGCCGGGTTTCAAAATATCGCAGGCTTTCAAAACCAAAGCTGATACTGATACTTTCTAAAGTTGCCTTGAAAAAAACTGTAACAAACATTTCCAGGAAAGTAATTTGTTGGTTTTGAGGGAGGAAAATGTCAGATAATTCTTTTGCTGTAAATGCTGTGTAACATATCTATAGTCTGTAGAAACCCGGTTTTGTTTAGGTGGTCATGGGTGCCTGCCTGCCACCAGGGTGCTTTTCCCAGCCCCTCTGCCCAGTGCCCGTGTCACGGTGGTGCTGAGGGCATCCGCAGCGTGCAGGCAGGACGGGCAGGACTGCTTTGAGCCAGCGGGCGCTACAGGCGGGTTAGGGGGTGAAAAGATGCGTTTTGGTTTGGATGTGGTCAGTAGTGAGCACATCAAGGGTGATCAGACAGAGCTGAACACCATGAAGTCTTGCTGACTGGTGGCGTAGGGAGGCATTTGTTTTATCGCCCCATACGTACCTGTAGACTGCAAGCCTTTCCTTGCGCTCAGTACAACTGGAAGCTTTTTTTCCCTTAAAGTTGGCTATAATGCCCCAGCTCTGGGAGGTGAAGCTTGGGGGAATAATTCCTTAATGGTAGTGATAAAAATGATTTAGTCAATAATAACATACTCCCAGAGTCTGTGCCGCTGGTTTTTCCTCCCAGAGGAAATCCTTGCAGCCTAGAGCAGTTTGCTGTGTAGAGAATGTGCAGCCTGCTGATTAAAAAAAATAAATAATCTAAAAAATTTCTCAAATTTAAAATACTAAATCCACAGCGAAGGCTGGCTCTCTTTGGGCTTGCCTGCTCAGCATGGGACTTTCTGAGCAGCACCTCTCAGGTGGCTGGGAACACAGCCTCGGGGCAGGCTTGTCCTGGCTGAGACTGGGTTTAGCCCAAGGGAGACGTTTTCCTGCGCTGCAGTGCCAGGGCAGCATCCCAGCCT
The DNA here is from genome assembly GCF_017639655.2 of Falco naumanni. Lineage (NCBI taxonomy): Eukaryota > Metazoa > Chordata > Aves > Falconiformes > Falconidae > Falco > Falco naumanni. The sequence goes on along the minus strand of NC_054061.1, from coordinate 64,274,357 downwards.
CCCTCAGCATCCATGCTCGCAGCGCAGGCGGATGCTGCAGCCGCCCCGGAGGGGCATGGGCCTGCAGGGACCTGTGCAGGGGGCTTCAGGCTGGCTGAAACAGCAGTTTTACAGCTTACGTGCAAACAACTAAAAACGTTTTCTCAACAAGCACCCAATAAAACCGTATTATTACATCCTGTGAACAGCTCTGAAATCCTTAACTCGAGGATATCAGCAGCTCCTCTGTGAAACTAAGCTAATAAACAAGTAGGTAATTAACAAAGGCAAACATGAATCCCGGTACCAGTGACTTCATATTAAGAAACCTTCTGGTTTTAATATTTGTCATGTATGCATGAAATAATTTATTGCTGTTTCAAAGCAATTTCAACTGTTAAACATTCATTGGTTTGCTGAAGGAAATAGTAAAAAAAATTCTTTCATGTGAACATTAGTTCTTAATTTTAACATTTCCTTATTTTCTATAATGGGATTTGATGTGGCAATAAGCTTTAGGAACAGATCTAAGTGGAAAAATATTGTTAGCAGGTGAAGGTTTTCTTACCGGATCCCTTAGCTATCTGCTGAGGCAGGATGGTTTCGTCAGCGAGCACTGCTGAACTGCGATGGGTGGCGGGGAGGGTGGCCTGGGCGGCGGGGAGGGTGGCGGGGAGGGTGGCCTGGGTGGCAGGGAGGGTGGCCTGGGTGGCGGGGAGGGTGGCCTGGGTGGCGGGGAGGGTGGCCTGGGTGGCAGGGAGGGTGGCCTGGGCGGCGGGGAGGGTGGCCTGGGCGGCGGGGAGGGTGGCCTGGGCGGCAGGCAGGGTGGCCTGGGCGGCGGGGAGGGTGGCCTGGGTGGCAGGGAGGGTGGCCTGGGTGGCGGGGAGGGTGGCCTGGGCGGCGGGGAGGGGTGGCCTGGGTGGCAGGGAGGGTGGCCTGGGTGGCGGGGAGGGTGGCCTGGGTGGCGGGGAGGGGTGGCCTGGGCGGCGGGGAGGGTGGCCTGGGCGGCGGGGAGGGTGGCCTGGGCGGCGGGGAGGGTGGCCTGGGCGGCGGGGAGGGTGGCGGGGAGGGTGGCCTGGGCGGCGGGGAGGGTGGCCTGGGCGGCGGGGAGGGTGGCCTGGGCGGCGGGGAGGGTGGCGGGGAGGGTGGCCTGGGCGGCGGGGAGGGTGGCCTCCCTGCCGTGCCAGAGCTGAGGAGCAGCCCTCAGGACAGCCGAACAGACCCTCAGGCAGAGGCACTCCGTGCTCCCTCTGCTGCTGCCACCCAGATTTTGGGAAGCAGCGATTTTCTGAAGGTGCGTGTGAATACAGCGCGTCGTGGTGACTGTGCGAGCAGCCGGGGGACCTGCGCGTGGGCAAGTGCCGCTCAGCCACTGCCGTGGCTCTGCCGAAGCCTGGCAGCCGGTGAGCCCTGGCTCGCCTCCGGCACTGCAAGAATCGCTCCGCTTTTACCATGGCTGCTGCTAGTGGTAACTTTCAGGTTGTTGCAAATTAAGTGTAGAAATCGGGCGTTGCTCCACACAAACACTGTGCCCTGTTCTATCTGGTCTGCGTTTATGCACTGATTGAAGAAAGAAGACGTTTTGCTTGACAGCACTGCGCAGTTGAGAGAGAATATACAGAAACGCCTCCAAAATACTTCCAATCTATTTTTATTTTTAAGCAGTCCTGGATAATGTCATGGCACAGCACACCTTTAACTTTCTCTGGAAAAGAAAGCCTGTGCTGGGAGGACCCATCGCCCGCCCGGTACTGCGTGCCAGAGCGGCCTGGCGCTGCTCCTGCTCAGTGCCTGTGCTGGCACCGGCTGCGGCCACCGCAACGTACCGTGTGGCGGGGCGGTGGCTGCACGGGGGTTAGAGGGGCTTTGGCTGGGAGCAAAATCATTAGATTCCAGAATAATTCCTACACAGCTAATGCAATGACAGCCACAACTGGGATAGGGTGTGCTGTGCTCTCAGCTTACAAACGCCTTGCCAAGTCCCGCGCTCTGCTAAGCACCAGCCTGCGGCCGCCATCCCTTCCCATGCCGGGCACCCTGCAAGCAACGTGCGTGGCGGAGGCTCGCTGTCCTCACCACAGCTCTGTGCCGCCTGCATCAGGAAGGTTTTATTTAACGGAGGCATGGGAAAATGATGATACAGTTTTCTTTCCCAACCTTATTTTACTATTAGTGCTGTGGGATAGAGAGAGGTACGAATAGGCAGGAAAGCTGCGGCATCCATTTGAATAAGGAATCTAGCAATTTCTTTGTGGTGAATTTAACCTCCTGCATTTTTCCCAGCTTGGTTTTTCACTATTATTAGGCACAATTAAAAATTAGTAAAGCTGAGGTAAGAATTAAAGTTTGTAATTAAATTTTCTCTCCCTCCTGCGGTTAGCATGAGTTTGATGTCGATTTACAAGGAAGAGTCCTTTTTGCAGCAATTAGGTTTCAAAGAAGTAGGCAGTAATGGAAAGCATTTGCTAAATTAAAAAGACTATGGTAAACCATGGCTATTTACAGTTGAGGGGCACTTTCTGCTGGCTGTGGGGCCAGACTCCATCGCGCTCTGCTCCAGCTCAGGCCCAGTGGCCACCAGGCAATGCCCTGCTCAGCATCCATCCCTGCGCTTGGGTGCACGCCCGCAGGCAGCAGCAGCCAGGTGGTGGGGAGGAGCTGCCGAGCCCTGTGCCTTTATCCAGCGGCCTTTGCGTTGAAGTTGGAGGTGCTCTGGCTCTGCTTGCCGCTGCTCTTCCCCGCACCACGAAAGCGGGGAGGTAGGAGCTGCCCGCCTGCACGGCGGCTGCCCTACATAAAGTGAGTTCCCAGGCTTGCATCTCATTTCAGTGCAAAAGTCAAACTGAATGACTCATGCCAAATCTTTTTATCTTGTCGCTGCGACTGTCAGCATAGCTGAACTCCAATATGACTATACTTATTGGAAGGGTTATTTTTAAGTACTGAGCATATATTTATATGTGTGGCAATACTTCATCATTTTCAGCTGATTTGATCTACCGGAGCAGAATAGTCCCTTTTTATAATAATCTCCAACATGTTAACTCATTCATCTGGGTAAGGCAAGAAGTTCAAGTGAGGCCTCCAATATGTTAATTATTCATGCACGAATCTTTTATTCCATCTAGGCTCATCCACACCAGACTGCCTTTTCTAGGAAAGCTCTCTGTTGAGAAGAAAGCAACAAATACTGTACGGTGATTTGAGGAGGGGGAAAAAAAAAAAATCAGCTGCATATTCCAAACTATAAATTGTCTAGTCTCAGCCTTTTTTCTCTACTGCCATCTATTGTGCAGCAAAAAATGCATAGTTCACCAGCACAAAATCGTGAGTTCTGGTTTAAATGAGGAGGTGATGGCTCCTGGGTGCTTCTGCTCATCAGAGAACCTATTAAGTTAATAAGGAGAAGTAAAAACAACCAGGAAGCAATAATTAGGAGGCCTTAAGGAGCACCTAATAAGAATATAGACAGGATCTGGCATTGGAAAGTACAAAATGGGCTGCCGGGGCTTTTCTTGTAAAAATTCCTTGTAAAGGGGAAGCGGTCCCTGACCCCCCGGACAGCCAGCACCTGGATGCTCCCCCCCTCCGTGCCTGTCCCCTGCCCCAGGGGAGCCAGGCAAGGGGTGGCACAGGGGCCCCTTGCCCCTACGTCTCTGGTCCCCCTCCGGCCGCTCAGCCGCAGCCCCTCCGAAGGGCAGCTGCAGCCAGCACCTGTGCAACAGCAGGCGGTGCTGGGGAGGGAGGTGGAGATGTTCTCCTCCACTTGCTGCCTCCTCTCTCTGGAGAGGCACTGTATTTCTGCAGAACAGGTCATGCCGCTCGTACAGAGAGCTAAGAGACACTGTTTGCCATCTGTAGTGACAGTAACTGGGCAAAAATGCCTTCAGAAAGGCACGTGCTATGGGCCAAGTGGGGGTTTTTGACCTGTAGGTTCAGTTCAGGTATATCCATAGGTGTCTTGTTTCCTGCTCATACTGGTTTTACACTACTCACTGGAACAGGGTTACTCCTGGTTTGCACCGACACGGTGGGAGAGCTTGTGCTCAAGGCCATCCCCGGAGAGCCTGGGTTTTCAGAAATGTCAGCTGGCTTCAAAACTCCGACAATGTGAGTTTCCCCCACGGGTCTCGCTCCCGCTCCTGGTGGCCAAACAAGCAGGACCCATTGCAGCAGAAAGCAGCAGGCAGCCCTTGCCCTCCCTCCTGGTGCTGCTGATGGGGTGCTGTGCTCCTGGCCCAAGTGCTGCCGGTTACTGGTGACCACTGGTTTTTAGGGATACCTACTCCACATAGGCAACTATGAGTGGGAACTCGGGGCGAGCCCCTTGGTGGTGCACAGGGGATGCGTGGCAGATGCTCTAGCAGCTGCCTGTCACACTGGAGGGACAAGATCCTCACCCCTAGATGAGTCTGTTTGCTTCTAATTTTGTCAACTGTTTCCTGGGCAGTAAAATAAATTGCCCGACAATAAAGATAAAGCCAGTCAAGCCCTCGCCCGCTTAGGCTGCCCCTCAGGACGTACCTGTGAAGACACAGTGTCTCCCATCATCAGTGGCACACAAAAGAGAATGATGTGGTCACGTCCCAGCCACCAATTTAAACGCACTTGTATGGCATCAAAAGCAGTAAATCCACAAACTAGAGGGGACTCAGCAGCAAAATCAAATGCAGGATGACAGCAGCAGTGATGATGCGTGCTTACAAAAAAAAAATAGCCTAAAAGGATATAATATTTTCAGGGGAAAGAAAGTTTAAAGTAATGAAAAATAGGATCAAAGTATCCTATGAAAATTAAGCACCATCCTTAATACATCTTGCATGGAAGACAGCTGAAAGGATGTATGACAGGGTATTGAATTGGTTTTGAGCATGTGAACGGTGTACTGCGCCATGGCCCTAGGGCAGAAAGGAATACAGCTACCACAGCAAGTGTTACTCCTTCCGCTGAATGCCATGACAGTACCTGTTCTACAACTTTACAAATACTAAAAAGTCATCCATCTATATCTAAACCAAAATGACATTATGTATTTTCTCTGATTTATTAGTAAACTACTAAGTAGTAACATTAAGCTTTTAGGAAAAGATTAACAACACTGTGCAGTGGTAACCTGTCATCTTAATTTAAGGGAAAGCCACTGAAAATGCTCACTCTTTGTGAGGGAACATGCAAAATCCTTTGCCTAATGGATGTGGAAATGGTATTAGAGCCCTCTTGCATCAGGACATTAAAAGCATGTTATTTGTTCTTTATTTGTTTGTTTTTAAGTTTTGCTCCATTTTTATTTGGGTTTAGTTTTATGGTCAAGGAGAAAGCATGGGGGTCCTTCCTTGCTGGGTGTGCATTCCCTGTCCCCTCCCCAGCCCCTTTGCCCACCCGGCTGGAACACGGCGTCCCGCTGCCGCCCCGTGCTGGGGCTGTTCAGCGGGTCCTGCGCGCCATGGCCGTGCCAGGGCATCCCCTGGCTCCCCTGTGCCTCAGCTGGCCCCTGCCCCGTGCTCCAGGGGCAATCCCAAACGTGGCTGACGGGCACCGCTGCCAGCCCACGTCTGGACTTCAGGTTGAATTTTGTGTCATTAAAGACTATTTTGGAGATGTTGGTAGAAGCCAAACCCTTCGAAGAAGTTAGAAGCACAGACGTGAACAACTACATGTATTTATCAATATTACAACAAATATTCATTTTTCCTCTTTGGCCAGGAGGGATAATATCAACAAATATTTTTGTCTTGTTTGCATCTCTCGAGCATGTTAAATGGGAGCCGCTGCAGTCTGGGAGCATGAAAGCCATCCCAGCTCCTGGGACTGGGGTGGTGCTGCGTGACCCCGCCAAGCCCGCTTCTCGTGGCTACCTGCTGCTCTGCCGAAGCCAGCAGGTTTCGGTGACACGGGGGTTGTGCTGCGCACCTGTGCTAGCACACCTGCTGGGCTCTGCCCGGTGCCCGCCAGACCCCGGGGACACGGTGCCGGGAACGGCCCCGGCCAGCCCGGCGGTGCCTGCGGTGCCTGCGGTGCCTGCCGGCTGCCCGGCGGGAGCTGTGGGGCGAGGGCCGCCAGGCTCAGCTTCGCTTGGGCGGTGCCAGCTGAAACGTGATGACGGTGTTAAAAACGGTAAATCTGAACCGTAGCCCAGAATTAATTTGTGTTAATGTAGGAGACTGAAAAGCTGCTGTTGCAACCTCGTAGCGTTTGTTGCTATGTGCTGGTGTAAACGAAATGGAAGATGCCAAACGAAGGCAAACCAAACCTGCACAATCTGTAAAAGCTTTTGAGTCCATTTGAACACAGAGACAGGCTAAAGAGAAGTTTATGCATTAAGGCTGGACAATTCCTGTTCTCTTCCCAGAGAAGCAATCATCAACATGTGCCGGTGAAACCACATGTGCTCAGACAGTGTGTTTGGCACAAAACTCCAAGCCCACTCGTACCTGCAATTATTGCCCTAAAACCTCTTAGAAAACCAGGTGAGGGGAGAGAGTGTGCAAAAAAAAAAAAAAAAAAAAGTGATGCTCATGATTCAACAATAAAATATAAAACAGGTATTGAATCGATATTGCCTCCCAATCTGAAGCCCATTCGGGTCAAAGCAAAATTCCAATAGACTGGGATACAGATTGGATCAGCCCTTAATGAGGTGTCGCAAAAGAATTGCCAGTAAAATATACAGGCCAGCATATATTTTATGGGGAAGATAGTCTGAAGTCAACATTACAATTTACTAATTCAGTAGAACAGCTGGAAAAATAAATTTGTTTAGCTAGAATAGCACATCTATTTATTGGGCCTCCTTCCAAAGCTGTGCACATATCAACAGTAGGATTGGTCTCTAAAACACGGGGGAGGAGAGGAGGGGGATGATGGTGAATTCAAATTGATGCGCTACTTATTCCACACTAGTAATTCAATTAATGATTTTATAGACCCTGTGCTGTCTCACATTCTCTGTCATTCTCAGGCAAATGAGATGGGGAAGCAAGCAATTAGCTGGGGTTGGCAATGCAGCGGGTTCAGCCTGAGCAAAATGCCACACAAAAGCCACCTCTTGCTGCCTGCTGGTGTGCGGGGTGGCAGGGAGCTCGCCTTCGGCTTTTGGAGAGGAGCCTGGGGTGGCTGCTTTCACACTCCTGCCAGCAGAAACTTTGGTCCGTTGATCTCACCAACAGCAACGAACTTGCCAGCGCTGATGCAAAACGCTTTCACCTCGTCACTCCTTTCCGTAACTTTTTTGGTGGGGAAAAAACCCGAACTGAGGTTTTCCATACTTGGTCTTTGCTGAGGGCTGATGACATAAGGAAATAGTTGTGTGTGATTTCTGAGCTATGATCAAACTTTTGGTCAAAGCTACAGCAAACCCCGTGCTGGAAACCTGAGCTGAATGTGAACTTGATCCAGGAAATTGTTTAGGTACCTGCCTAATTTTAAGCAGTGAAATAGTCCTACTGTATTCACCTGAATTACTAAAGTGCTTGAAGATAAACATTTGCTGACATCCGGCCCTGAGACCCCCTGATCTGTGCTTCTCCCGGACCTGGATGAAGCCGGAGCTGGGCAAACAAAGCAAGGGTCTCCCATAAATCATGCTTTGAGTACTTCATTTTGTTCGGGTGCTCCGTAGCAGTATTTGCTGAATGCATCAGCAGATACACTGAACTGCCACTGAGAAGGTATTTTTGTGTGCGTGTGTCTATGTACAGCGCAGGCACCAGTGGGCACCATGCCCCGTAAGAGGCTGTCCCCTACCCTGCTGGCGTGGGTGGCTGGGCGTGTGGGTCCCTGACAAGCCGGTGCCCTGGCTTAGCCTGGGGTAACAGCCTCCCTGGAGAGGCAGCAGGCGCATGGCATCGAGGCGCTCTTCTCTCGCCCTTTTTTGCCCACATTCATGCCATTAGACATTGCTTTGTTTGCAAATGAGCGTCTCTCCAAAGACTTCAAACTGCAGTTTTGCTGAGATCCCCATAATCTTTTACCCCAAGGTAATCTCCAGGATACTCAGCAGCTGGGTACAGGCCGTGGGCAGGAATGCCAGCCAGCCGCGCCGCCAGCGATACCCTCGCTTGGGGCACACGGGGCATGGCCTCAGCGCTGACGCCGGCTGCTAAGGCACACTCGGTTATTTTCTTCCTATGCAGCAAAACTACCTTTTTTCAGGAGGCCAGCGGAGGTCTCTATGTTTTATTCACATAATCCAGACCTTCAGTGTCAGTGCCTGAAACGAATTACTGTTTATATTAGAAACTTAGTTTAATAAATTAAGTCTGGTCTATGAACTGTCAAAGTTCCTATAGTCTGCAATTCATATAGAACAGATGCCTTTTCCATGACTCTTAACTAGAAGTGGCCAACTTGATTGCTTCCTTTTTGCCATTACTACATTCTGTAGGTTTAGTTATCTACTGCCTACAGAGAATTCAAAACAATTTAAAAGGGCATCTGGTATAAAGCACTCTCCAGGAAGAAAAGAAAAAAAATCTTTCCATATACAATAACTTTCTGTTTAGGTCAGAGAATTATTCAATAATTGGCACTTGTTTAACTCAACCATTCAGAATCAGTTTGGTTTGGGTTTTCCAACTGTAGGTAGAGTTACAGGGGTTTTTTGCTTTCCAGACAAGCAGGTTTGTGAGTCCTAATTTCCAACATATTTGTGGCACTGCTGTGATTAAGACCTAACAACTAATTTTTGTACAAGTAACAAACACATATTTCAAAAGTGCCATAAATAATTCAGTGATTTTTTTTTTCCCAGATTGTTTATAAATTATAAATTTTCATTTACTCTGTCCTAGTTTTATATAATACTGGTAAAAACGAATAGCTAAAAGCCATGGTTTAATTGAAGAACAGAAAACCAGGGAAGGATGGTCAGAACAGACCTCTGACTTGCGTTCCAGTTTCCTAGTCACCAACATTTAAAAGGCTGGACCCGCTAATACAGGCTCTTAGAAGTCCTCGCTTCCAATATTTATGTTTTGTGAAGCACTTTTAATGCACAAACAGTTGTCACATGAAAAGTTAATAACAAAGCACATCTACGAGGATGAAAAGAGAGCGGGGCTGATGCTCGTGGTGTCAGAAGTTGCATGTCCAGGCGTTTCCAGGTAGTATTTTTTGCATGTTGTACATTAAAATGCTTCATTGCAGGACCTGGACCTGCTGGTGTGGACAGGGGGAGGCTGCAGGACTGGGACAAGTCCCTGCAAGGCCCGCGGGGTGCAGCTGCCCAATTAAATTTTCATCGCGCTCCCTGCTAACATGTTAAGCTTTCGGGATGTGGTTAGAAGTGAGAAACATTTTTCCGTGTTCCTGTGTCTGTACAGCTTGTGAGATGAAACAGCCATGGGACAGCCTGAGCAGTGGCTGCCGCTGCTGTAGGTGCGGTGTCCGTTTGGCAGAGGTTGTTTCTGTAACGGCAGGGGCTGCGGGCAGCGGGGACTGTGCAGCAGCTCTGCACCCCTCGCCCTGGCATGGCTGGGCTCTGCTCCACTGCTGGCTGGAACGTGCATCTGGAGGCAGGATTAGCTGCGTTGCAAATTGCTGTCCCAGGGCAGGGAGGGCTATGGCCTGGGAGTTCCCCAGCTATACCCAGAGGATGTTTACTGGAAGTGGTTTGTGCTTCCTTCGGTGACGATTTTCACAGCTCAGGCTAGCTGCGCCCTGCCACTGAACACAGGTTGCTCTCGTCTAAAGTAGCACCCGTGCTGCTGTGCTGCCACGTGCACTGAGCCCTGCAAGTCAGACGTCTGCATGGGGTGCCAGCCCGGGGAGAAGTTCATTGCTTTGCTGGTCTCCTCCTTTTGGGGCAGAAAATGAGAGTAAGGCTGGAGGAAGGGAGAAATCTCCAAGCTGGAGGGACCATCGGCCTGCCTGATCTCGCAGTCTGCCCCCCCTGCCCCCACCCCCACCCCCCGCAAGCACAGCCTGATTTAGAGGGCAGTTTGTAATGCCAAGTTTGAAATAAAAGTTAGTGAACCTTTGCAAACAAGCAGCTTTCCTGGATCCGGAGGCATGAGAGGGCCCTACCTGCAGAAATGCACTCTGCCTGCTGCAATTGTGAATGAACACTGTCTGTCCGGACTTGCAATTTTTTTTATAAATCCTCCTTTTTTTTTTTTTTTTCCTCTTCCTACTGTGAAGGTTAATACTAGTAAATAAAACTCTTGCAGCAGTGGTGCCAGTTGTCAGGGAGGCTGACATAAGGAGGAACATGGAGACATCCCCCTCTGCAATATCTGTGTCAGCCAGCGAGCAAAACCAACCTGCAAGGCACCAAGTTTGCCTGCGATGTGGTAGGGATGCTGCTCCATCCCAGTTCAGCTGTGTCAGCTTACAACAGCCAAGGATCGGGCCCACAAGCCCTAAAAAAAATGCACCGGTCACCCAGGGGGAGCACAGAGAAGGGGACATGTCGGTGGCAGATCACAGGGGACAAGAAGCTGTGCCCAT